>NW_011480972.1:6026-7956 GCF_000754665.1 Bison bison bison
CCCCTTAAAGCTGAGGGTAGAGACAGACCAGAGAACAGTAGGGAGATGCATGTGACGCCAATTCGTATGGTGACTGCAAACCCATACGGGTCTCTGGTAAGCCCTGAAAGAATGCACAGCTCAGGGGCATGAGGAAAGATTGGTTATGAGGAAGTGGGAGGAAGCTACAAGAAATGACAGAGGGAGTGGGTATGGAAGCAGAGGCAGCAGGTATAGATGAAACTTTCTAGAAGACTGGAGAGGAAAGAAAGGGAGATGGGCTAGCATTTCATAGGAGAAGGAAGAGAAAGGGAACGGTGTTTGGGCAGGGTCTTGTTTCAAAAGGTAGGGGAAACTTTGAATATGCAATTCAACAAAAAGCAAAAACAAAAAATCAGTGGAGTAGGAAAGACTTAAGATGACAGACAGGATTGAGGGAGGGCTCAAAACTCACAGCAACCAGGGTAGATGACATCATGGACACAGAGGGAGGGGCTGGTCTTGGAGCAGAGGATACCTCTCCATGGTGGAGAGCAGACGGGCTGAGTTGATGCTTTCTGAACATGTCATCTCTGAGGTTGGTGAGGAGAGGTGGAAAAAGGTCCAGAGATGTTGAAGTGGTGAGAAAGACAAGTCAGCAAGTTCACAGAGCTGTCTTGTGATGCTGGGGAGAGAAAAATGGAGGCAGGAAGAGGTGGGTGGTCTTTGAGAGAATAGAAAATGTTTAGAACTTGCAGAATTTGATTGGCAGTCAGTAAGAGGCCCCAGATACAAGCTTCCCAGCATCATCTACACTGGGCCCACACCCTGAACTGCCTCCGTTTCTCCCCTGCCTGTTGGAAGCCTTCTCCTCTTCAAGCCCCAGCACCAAAGTCACTGCGGTTCTGAAATCGTCTTTAGGAGCCCATCCCCAGGCACAGCTGTTCTCGATAATAATAACGTTTATGTAGTGCTTTACAGCTTAAAAGCAATTACACATACCTTTTCTTACATACATTATCTTAATTAACTACTCTCTCTGTAGTTATATAGCACTCTGTTCCTTACAGGAATGTTAACACTTTATCAGTTCATATGCCCCCAAAACTAGACGTTTTGTCTACTAGTGAGTTTATTAAAAAGCAGCTCTGCACCTGACTTACCTTTGTAACCCTGTGTCTAACATAGCACCTGGTCCTGATTAGCAACACAAAGGCATGGGTTGAACTAAATGAATGAATCTCTACTGAAAATAAATGTTTACAACAATCCTATGGATCCTTCAAGACCTAGTTCGATGACAATTTATTCTTATATCCCATTAGTAGTATCTTCTTCAGAGTAAATAAACATGCATGTATGCATGCTCAGTTGCTAAGTCGTGTCTGACTCTTTCTGACCCCATGGATCATAGTCCACCAGGCCCTTCTGTCCATGGGATTTCCTAGGCAGGAATATTGATTGAAGTGGGCTGCCATGCCCTCCTTCAAGGGATCTTCCCAACCCAGGGATCAAACCTGTGTCTCCTGCATTATAGGCATATTCTTTGCTGCTGAGCCACCTGGGAAGCCCTAAATAAACATAATTCCGTCTATTTTCTTCTCAGACACTATATTTTCATTCTTTAGGTTTCACAGTGATTTTATTCAGACTTCTTGAAATTACTCTAAAACCTTTAGTGTTAAGGAATCAGGAAAGACCTCAGCAAGTTCTGAACCATCAACGCTTCATTACTCCTGAATGAAGTTTGGCACAGGCTTGGGGTCAGCTTTGGGTAACTTTTCCTACTGGTTACTAAAAGATATTAACAGGCACAATGAGGTTCTTGTCCCTAAATTCAGTTAGCATTACTCTTCATTGTTAAGTAGTAAGGGCTTTTGCCTTGAAAGACAGAGTAGAAAACCACCCTGGTTCTTGAGATGAACCAGAGTCGATTCTAAACATGCAGTTCAGTTTTAAGACATCCTGGTGA
>NW_011480972.1:8296-13491 GCF_000754665.1 Bison bison bison
GGTTTCACATGAGGATCACTTATATGTGTTAAAAATATGGATTTATTGCAACTGACTTCCCTGAGATATGGATGCAGTTGATTTGAGGTTAAACCAGAGAATATATATATATATATATAAATTGTCTAAGGTTGGATTCTCTTAGAATCAGACCTTGAGATAAATGGGAGAGCAAGGAGTTTTTCTAAGCAAGAATTCCAGGGCGGAGGTAATAATAGGGAAGTGAGGGAGGGGAGATGTCCAATAAGACATGCGTGACTGAGCAGTCATCTTTGTTGATGGTTGTTGTCAAAGGATGGAGTGTGGTCAGCAAGATCATGGAAAACAAGTGGTTAATAAAAACTATTGAGTAGTCACATAAAATCCTAGTGAGGTTTCCCACATCTGGTCTCCTGTGAGCCGTGGCTGTATCCAAAACACCAGGATGCTTGTTGCAGCTGACACTTTTAGTGCCCACCTGTATCCCCTGGGCAGTCAACATTCCTGGGCAAGCCAATCAGATGGCCTTCAACTGATCACATCTGCAACTCTTTGCCTTTGGGCAAGGGAGCCAGAGCCTCCTTGGTTCACCTGTCAGTCAGGCTGGCAGTGCCAGGAAGTCAACAATGGAAACTGACTAATACCCCAGCTTATACCTACCTTGGGTGGAATATTTCTAAGATGTGATCCATGATTTCCCACAAAGATGACTCCAACCTTTTACACTGAAATGGACTTCAATCCACCTGAAATTTTAACAAGACTACTTTATTACCAAACAACTCAGGTGAACAACACACAGCTGACAAGAAATGGATTAGACAAAGGGAAAGATGAAAGCACAGTGTCTCATCTATTCCTGACGAGGAGGGAAAGAAGGGTCCCAGTCCACATCGAGGTGTCTCAATTGTCTCAGCAGCTATGAAGCCAAGGACGCTGACATTTTCTGTGCATCAAGACTGCCTGGGATGCCTTCCAGCTGCAGCATTGGGACCTTAATAAACGAGCCATATTATGTTTATACTTTACTGTTTAAGTAATGCTATTTCACTCTGTGTAAAGCCACTTAAAACACCAGTGGAAACACATGCATGGACCATGAAACAACTTTAAATGGATAATCAATTTTTATCACATATTGAGGGTTAGACTGCTATATCTGAGTGAATTATGAAAGTATGTGCTCTGGCTAGGCGTGTTTGCATACCAAATCTTCTTCTTTGTCACAGAACCAATCTATTGTAAGCACACTGGGAGTTTTGCAACTCTAACACTGAAAAACTTCCATTCTGAAAGAGTTTTTCAGAACTCTGAAACCGTGGATGTATTTTATTTGGGCTTAGCTGTGAAACATTGTCTTAGAACATCTTAATTCCCTTGTACAATTCTCCACTAAAACAGAGGGAATAGGATCAACATGTAAAACATCAAGAAAATATGGCCAGCATGAAGATGGGCTTACTGATGGGAGTATAGACTGTACAATGTACCCTAAAGCTTATGGGATATGGTTTCAGAACAAACATGGAGAATTTGTTTAGGCAGTGACAAGTAAACACGTGGAATTCATTACATCTGCAAAGCAGGGCAGGATGAGAAGGTAAATGTGGTCAAGGAGAATTTGGACCAATTCATGGATAACAGACCTTTAACAGTTCACTAAGGGGAAATTAGGGAAGTTCAAGTTACATCCTTAGCCCCTGAGGTTGATGACATGGATGTGAATTGCCGTTTTCTTACAAAGGAGTGGTATCACCTTCAGATAGAGAACACAAGATTGGTGGACCACTGATCTGACATGTTGTGACATTTCTTATGTGAACTAGAGGATGTTGAAAATGTCATAAAATCTGAGAGCCCTGAACCACCAAGAAGCTGTCAGCTCTTCGATCTCTCAAGTTCCCTGAAGCACTCGCTGTTCCTTTTCTGGTCCCCAAAGTGAATGGGATGGTCATGATTACCCTTCCCACACACCTGATACAATACACACCAACTGTCAACTTCATAAAGCACTCTCAAAATTGATGATCTCCTCTATTTATAAATAAGGATGAAGAATTGTGAAGGGTAATAGACCAATCTTAATTTTAAAAAATGATCCATACCTCAGACAAACATTAGTTCATTTATTTAGCACATTTGACCATATTCTAAGTACTAAAATAGAATCAAGATCAATACTGCAGCCAAGATAGCCTCATCACCGGTTGGCTTCACTTTTAAAAAAAAAATCTTTTGGCCACATTGTGAAGCATGCGGGATCTTAGTTCCCTAAACAGGGATCAAACCTATGCCCCCTGCATTAGCAGTGTGGAATCTTAACCACTAGACTGCCAGGGAAGCCCCCCAGTTTCAGTTTAAAAAAAATTTTATTGAAGTACAGTTGATTTACAATGTCATGTTAATTTCTGCTGTACAGCAGTGACTCAGTTATAAATGTATATATTCTTTCTCATATTCTTTTCCATTATAGTTTATCACAGGGTACTGAATATAGTTCTCAGTACTATACATAGGACCTTGATGTTTATCCATCCTATATATACTAGGTTGCTAATCCCAAACTCCCCATCTATCCCTTTCCCAATTCCCTCCCCCTTGGCTGACTTCACATTTAAAACCAGTGTTACATTAAGTTTGACTATGTAACAAATCAAGTGAGACCATTTCAATCAAGTCCCCATTTGATATGTGACCATGTGACATGTTCACACACTTAGGGACAACCACAGGGGCTACACATGTTCCTCAGATCTGAACTGTCACATCATGATAGGTTTACATCAAAGACTCTCATGTTAGAAGATATAATTTTGTGCATGTGATCAGTTTAACTTGTATTAATTGATTGTATTAAATCATGGAATATTTTTTTAACCACAGTCTGACCTGTGTGCTGAGATGAATAAACATGTGTCTTAATGTAAAACATTCTTACACGAGAAAGAACATTCTGGTTTTGTTTTAGGTCATTGTTCATATAGGTCTTTTCTAACTCATATTATTTTTCAAAATGTTCATAACCCTCTGAGAATTTATTTCTATTACCTCTGCCCCCTTTATGATTTGCAGGTCAAGAAGCAGGAAGAGAAGGAGGAAGAGGAGAGGGAGAAGAAGGAAGAGGAGAGGGAGAAGGAGGAAGAGGAGGGGGAGAAGGAGGAAGAGGGTGAAATTTAAAGAGATGGAATTTATTACCAAAGAAGAAATGATTTGTGAATAACAAATGTGCATTCAATCAGCACATGACATAGGTCAAACCTCTGTTTTAAGTGATAAATACATTAAGTTCATTAAAAAAGTAAATGATGGTAGTATTCATTTAACCAACATTAAATTCATCAAAATAATTTATAGATTTGGGTTTAAGAGAAAAACCACTAAAAAATTTCCATTTAAAAAAAGTTGTTATCAGATGCTGGACTTTCTGATACATGACAATGATTCTCATTAAATCAAGGAGTATTTTGAGTATGAAAATAATGCATGAAAAGCATTTTAAAAATTAAAATGGAAATGACTCTTCCTGCTTAGTAAATGTCATAAAAAAGGAGCAAAACTATATTTTCATTTACTTTCAGTAAAGTCTGAAACATCCAGCTTTCGTGCAAAATTGGCATAAAAATATAAGAAAAACACAAACAATTGAAGAAAATACGAAAATGATTGCTATAACTAAAGCCAGGAAATTATAGCATTCTAAAGTTTTCTTTTTAATATTCCTGCACCAATTCCTTGAACTCTGAGTATAATCTACTAAGATAACTCAATGGTAAATAACAGCAAAAAAAATAAGTCATTCCTTTGTTTAAAAGCAGATTTAAGTACCTACATGTCTTGTGTATTTAGTATTTTATGGGAGTAGCAGATGGGGGGGTTACAAAAGAAGTTTCAAATCATTTCTAAGTTGAAACCAAATTGGGAAGTAATATACATAAAACAACCAGGAAATTATAAAATAATACATTAGTATGGAAATATAAAATAATATAGCATAATCTGTCTATACAAATGTAGAATGAACATAGATGGAAATGTCTGATCTCAGGTTAGAGAAAGAATTCACAAACCCTAGTAATTAACCAAATTAAAAAAAGATGTATTGTATACATATACAGTCTAAACATACACACACACACAAGCACATACATATAATTAGACATTCCTGTTGCTTCCAGATTACACTGATAATCAGGTATTTTTCTAGCTAAAACTGTATCCACTGCAGTTTCTATTTTTGAATTCTCTAGTTGGTGTTTGATAGTAATTCGGCAGTATTCAACAAATCGTAAATTAAGAGGAAATAACAGATAATCTTCCTAATGGGGAAATCCCTGTATACCCCTGAAATGAACTTCAGCTCTGCCAAATTCATGTAAAATTCCCCATGTATTTGTTTCCAATTATTCCACATTAGGCAAAAATATGCAACATGACTATGTTCTGCCCTAATATTCTTCTTTACGTCTCTAAACCCTAACACATCTCTAACATTCATTTGATGAATAATAACATTTTGGTGCACTAGGTAATACATATGTTTTTTATTTGCCACAAAGAACTGTATTTCCTCAACTGATTTATGTACCACCTGGACAAAATTATTTTTATTACAGTTTATTTCATTTTCTCCAGCATCCACAAAAACACTTGTAAATAGTCAATGACAATGGCAAGAAAGAAAGAAGGAAAAGAAAGAGAAGACAAACTTGAAATTCAAAATCAAAACTCTACATTTCTTCAGAGAACCCCAATGAAAAATGCAGCTGGAATACTTTTAAACTAACAAATTCAAGGTAAAATTGAACAGTCACCTACTTTTTTTTTCTGTGATTCCTTATGAACAACTAGATAAAATTCACTGGCAGTTCCAAATTTTTCCAAAACAGAAATAATTATTTGGTTTATAGTTTGCAGAAGGGACTTATAAAGAAACTATACAAGCCACAAAAAGTTATCATGACATAATACAAAGAAAGTGAATGATATTTTTTTAATCGCATGACTTCATTTCCTGAATTATATTTCATCTAGGACCTGAGAAAAAGTGCAGGGAGTATTCTATGACTTCTAAATTAAAAGTACTCCATGGATTATTGTGTCATGTATCATTTTGATGACTTCTATGGAATTTTCCTGGTAATTTTTTAACCAAAAAATTTGCAACATGTTAAAGTCAGCAATTCACAGAATGTTTGGAAAACATACCCTCTTTTGAG
>NW_011480972.1:16298-17502 GCF_000754665.1 Bison bison bison
TTTTTTTAATTGTTTACTTGGTTAGTTTGAAAAATAATCACCTGTGAATCCACAGTTCCAAACAAAAGCCAGGACCCTGGTAATAACTACAGCTCACTCTATGTTTTCCCCATCATTCCATCCTCCGGCCTCTCCCTACCTGGGGTAGAGGTATTTTTGAACATTACGTAAAATTCTCAAAAAGGACTATTGACCCCAAGTAAGTATCCATTTGTGCTAGGCAAGTAGAAAAGAATATTGATTTCATTCTCTTTATGTCCTGCTATTTCCAGGGAGGTAGATAAATGATAAAACAATAAGTTGTGTGAATCACGTGAACACATTCTCCCCAGACAAAGCAAATCCAAGGGCTCCACAATTTTTTTCATAGGTAACTACTCACTCCTTTTAGAAAGGTAGCAGAAATATAGCTTATGATGCAACAGACTGAAAGACAAGCCAGATGTGAGAAATGTATTCCTTGATGATAAAATTGCATAGTGCCATGCGGTCTAAATCCCTTTTTATAAAAATATGGTTACACATCATTGACATTCCTTGATAGTAAAATTCAACTGGATTATTAAAACTCATTTTAATGGCAAAAATTCCTTTTTATATGTTATGCCAGCCAATTGCTTGCTTTTCAGTTTAACCATGAATATACACCTTTGGTGGATGGAGTATTGCCAGGACAGGGTAAAGGAATCTGAATATCATGGTTTTGAGAAAAGAACGATAAATCCAATATTACAAAGTTACAGTAGATGGTGCTAGACGGGTGCAAAAGATGCAACAGCCATTTGCACCACCTTCAAGATTTCTCCTGAGCTTAGCAGTTTAGAAAATGTGCAATTTAGATTATATCAATTCAAGAGAGGCACTCAGATAAAACAGTTGAATTAGTGAGATCAATGAATGCAGAACCCTATAATTAGACAAATGTTAAGGTTTTTATGGAAATTAACAATGAAGACAACTTTAAAGTTAAGGTCAGATCGTCTATCTTCCTGGGGTATTGGTGCCAATGTTAAGCTACTAAAAGAATGATTTTCTATTCATTTAAAATAATGTCAGCTATAAAGTTAATTTTTAAGCTACTTTGTTCTCGTATTAGTTATTTATCACTTATAAAGTATTGGTACATTACATAGGTTGGCTTGGAGATTTAAACGTCCCATATAATGCATACAAAGTGACTTACAAAGCATGACCTAATATAAAT
>NW_011480973.1:0-693 GCF_000754665.1 Bison bison bison
GTTCCTTCATTTGTGTAGTATTTCTCTGCCTTTTCATTATTTTTTTAACTTATTGTGTTTGAGGTCTCCTTTTTCCAGGCTTCAAGGTTGAATTCTTTCTTCTTTTTGGTTTCTCCCTCTAAGGTTGGTCCAGTGGTTTGTGTAAGCTTCTTATAGGGTGAGATGTGCTGAGTTTTTGTTTGTTTGTTTGTTTTTCTTCTGATAGGCAAGGCTGAGTGAGGTGGTAATCCTGTCTGCTGATGATTTGGTTTGTATTTTTGTTTCGTTTTATGTTTAGATGAGGCATCCTGCACAGGGTGCTATTGGTGGTTGGATAATGCCAGGTTTTGTATTCCAGTGGCTTCCTTTGTGTGAGTTCTCACTATTTGATACCCCCTAGCATTAGTTCTCTGGTAGTCAAGGGTCTTGGAGCCATTGCTCCCACTCCAAAGGCTCAGGGCTTGATCTTGCATTTTGCAGGAGTCTATATATTCTTTTCTGCTGGACAGGTACTCCTGTCCACTCTTAGCTGGTGTTCTGCATGTACTTCTGTGTCTGAAGGTGTATTCCTGATGTATCCATGGAGACAGAGATATTCCATGTCCACGTACTCCTCCGCCATCTTGCTCCTCTCCTTTCCTAATTTTTAACCAGTTCATTGTTCCATGTCTGGTTCTAACTGTTACTTCTTGACCTGCATACATATTTCTCAGG
>NW_011480973.1:4645-5221 GCF_000754665.1 Bison bison bison
GGTCACCTGATGTGAAGAGCTGACTCATTGGAAAAAACCCTGATGTTGGGAAAGATTGAAGGCAAAAGGAGAAGTGGGCAGCAGAGGATGAGATGGTTAGATAGCATCGCCAACTCAAAGGACATGAATTTGAGCAATCTCCAGGACATAGTGGAGGACAGAAGAGCATAGCATTCTGCAATCCATGGGGTTGGACATGAGTTAGCAACTGGAGAACAACAGCAACAGAAATTCTCCACCAACAAGTATGAGAGCTAATATATAGATTCAGTAAATTGCAGGGTACAGGATTAATATACAGAAATCTGTTCCTTTTATATACAGAAATAATGAACCATCAGAAAGAGAAAACAAGAAAACAATCTTACTTAAGATCACATCAGAAAGGGTAAAATACCTAGGGATAAATTTTACTATGGAGGTGAAATACCTATATTCTGAAAACTACTTTGATGAAGACATTTAACCATAAAGCTCCTAGAAGAAAACATATGCAGAACACTATTTGACATAAATTTTAGCGATATTTTCTGGATCAATCTCCTAAGGCAAAAAAAAAAAAGCAAAAAAAAAAAA
>NW_011480974.1:0-476 GCF_000754665.1 Bison bison bison
GGTCATGAAGATCTTTTTTGTACAGTTCTTCTGTGTATTCTTGCCACCTCTTCTTAATATATTCTGCTTGTTAGGTCTATACTGTTTTTGTCCTTTATTGAGCCCATCTTTGCATGAAATATTCCCTTGGCATCTCTAATTTTCTTGAAGATAACTCTAGTCATTTCCATTCTATTGTTTTTCTCTATTTCTTAGCAGGGATCACTGAGGAAGGCTTTCTTATCTCTCCTTGCTATACTTTGGAACTGTGCATGCAAATATCTTTCCTTTTCTCCTTTGCTTTTCGCTTCTGTTCTTTTCACAGCTATTTGTAAGGTCTCCTCAGACAGACGTTCTGCTTTTTTTGCATTTCTTTTTCTTGGGGATATTCTCAATCTCTGTCTCCTGTACAATGTCACAAACCTCTGTTCATAGTTCATCAGGCACTCTGTCTATCAGATCTAGTCCCTTGAATCTATTTGTCACTTCCACTGTAT
>NW_011480974.1:3585-5200 GCF_000754665.1 Bison bison bison
ATATAATGATGTTCTTAATGCCTAAAAACATTAGCTCTTTTCTAACGTCAGAAAAAATTCCAATAGATCTAAATTTATAACTTGAATACAAATAAAGTGGGATAGCTTATCAGTACGTGTGTAAAAATTGTAAATATGTGACCAGTTATTCTGTTACATTTATTTTCATACTACTATACTTCAAAATATATGTCTTATCCATATCATCCATTATTCTCTTCTTTTGTCTTGAAATATTTGTGCACTGATAGACAATGGAAATTGCCATGTTTCTCTAGGTTTTTCATTTTGCTGCTGGCAGCTTTTGAACTTATATAGACTACTTTGCAATTCAAAGGGGAAAAAAGAATTTGTGAGTTGATTTTAAACTTCTGAATAACCTTTGTCTGGCAAGATGTTTACTTACTGTGATCACAGTTCTATTGTTCTTCAGTCCTATGAGACAATAATGCCTAATCAGGTACATCTGTTTCAAGAACTAAAATTACCTCTATTTTACAAGACTCACTTTCTTTGGACCATCCTTTCAATTGAGTTCTACCCCCATGAAGCTCTTTTGTACTGGTTTACAAGTAAATAATTTCAAGTTTCCTTGTTTTCAGTATAAGCTGTGCAAGAATGACTCAGACTGGTCATTCTTAGGTCAACTGGTCATTCTTAGGTCAACATAACGGTGACCTAATTTAACTTCATGTAAACTAATGATATTTAATTTTATCAAAACTTAGTTTGTTTTACCTAACTGTGTAATAAGCATTTAATAGTATGTGTTTCTTCCATTTCTTTAGGCATGATTAGAATTCGAATAATTTTCCAAGACCTGCAAATATGCTATACACAATTTCGTCTTAAGAATTGTCAATGTTATTTGTAGTGTAATACTAATGATATTACTTCTGCATTTGTATAGTGCACACTGGGATTAGGTCAAAGTTTCTAACACTGTGATCAAACACTGCATGCTCAGTCCCTGCAAGTATCATATGATTCTTATCTGAGATGAAATGCACTTTTCTTCAACTGCCTTCATAATTTTCCACTGTGATTTTGTGGTTTCTTCCTTAAAATGGGCACATCTGACTAAAGTGGAACTTTCATGGTATTGGGGTCAAGAGAGGTTCATTCACCCTGAATTACTGACACATCAACTGTTGTTTTGCTAATATTTTGTTTCCTTAAGATCATCATTCCACACCTGAATGTTGCCTATAAAGCATCACATAGATTATGTAGAAGAGTTGTGAAGGGTTTGTATAGAAATCTCTATTTTCAGACAGTGGGAAACTGAGGAGAGGAAAGATGATCACACCATCAATTATTTCCAATTGCCTTAAACTGGACAGAGTAATTTTCATTATTATCATAAGGATTATATACTTTATACAATAAAAATAGTAATTTTGAAGATGTCATATGTTACTCTCATACTCATCTGTTGACTTTACATTTTAAATTAATTAGGACTCATGCCTAGAATTAACCAATTTCTACAAAAGCCATAAAATTTAAGAGAGGAAAGATATTTTAAAAATTAGAGACTGATCTAACTCTCATTTGGCAGAAGACAAAACGGATGGCAGGTGTATTTTGATTTGCCCAGATTTACATGAACTAG
>NW_011480974.1:9022-10022 GCF_000754665.1 Bison bison bison
TTTACTTTATTCACAGATGGGCTTTGTCATGCCAGCAGAGAAACTAGAATTTATATTGCTTTATAAAAAGGATCCATTAACAACACTAAAATGTTTCATGTCTCTAAAAAACCTAATACTGAATTATTTAAGGAAACAAAAATACCAAATTTAGCGCTAATATGCTTGGCTATATGTCATATAAATTCCATTAATTTAACTATTTATCCTAAGCTTACAATTATTAAGTTGTAATATATACCCCCTTCAAAATATATCCTCTATAGTTACAACATAGTTTAAAGTAGAATCACGTTGTCATAATAAAATTTAAAATCAATGTACTCACATCTTGATACAAGAAACAACAAATGCAGCAAGAATATAACAGCCTAAGTGAAAGTAGAAAACAAGTTTGATCTGGGTAGTGCCTGATATACAGAAGATAATGACATTTGTTTGTTGTATTACCATTTCAGTATTATTTCTATAATCACTGAGCAAAAAAATAAAATGACTTAAATGATGTATCTTTCAAGCCTAATAGAGTAAATAAAGTAAAACTGCTAACAAATATGCCACAAGATATCTTACTGGGGAATTTCTGTGATCTTTAGTGTATGGTTTTGGCTATGTCAGTTTCCCTAGTTATCTAGTTAAAGTGAATGTCATTTACATAGTGATTACTATTATCCAAAGTTGGTCTACATAAAGATGCCCACTCTGGATGATTCAGAGACCATAATGGAGATAATTATTGTTAAAGATAGCAGGAAATGTTTCTTTTTGCAGGGAATGTGGCTTCTATGGAATAGTGCGAATGCAGTAAGTACTGAATACCTAATGTAGGTGACTCAGCATGGGGCCAAGTTGGAAAAACTCATTTGGATTCTCAGTGGAGAGTTGTCAGGAAGCATTTAACAGGAGGCTTCCTGTGTGCTGTTTTGGATCTGTCAGGAATTCTCTGTTCCTTATTAATTCCTGAATATTCAGGAGTTAATAGTAGAAGCAATCCTCTCCC
>NW_011480975.1:0-414 GCF_000754665.1 Bison bison bison
ATACAGATTTCTCAAGAGGCAGGTCAGGTGCTCTGGTATTCCCATCTCTTTCAGAATTTTCCACAGTTTATTGTGGTCCACACAGACAGAGGCTTTGGCATAGTAAATAAAGCAGAAGTAGATGTTTTTCTGGCCCTCTCTTGCTTTTTCAATGATCTAATGCATGTTGGCAATTTGGTCTCTGGTTCCTCTGGCTTTTCTAAATCCAGTTTGAACATCTGGAATTTCACAGTTCACATACTGTTGAAGCCTGGTTTGAAGAATTTTGAGCATTTTTTTTGCTAGTGTTTGAGATGAGTGCAATTTTGCTGTAGTTCGAGCATTCTTTGGCATTACCTTTCTTTGGGATTGGAATGAAAGCTGACCTTTTCCAGTCCTGTGGCCACTGAGTTTTCCAAATTTGCTGACATAATG
>NW_011480975.1:4409-4823 GCF_000754665.1 Bison bison bison
CCCCCCAAAATAAAGTCTGTCACTGTTTCCACTGTTTCCCCATATATTTGCCATGAAATGATGGGAGCAGATGCCATTATGTTAGTTTTCTGAATGTTGAATTTTAAGATAACTGTTACACTGTCCTCCTTCACTTTCATCAAGAGGCTCTTTAGTACTTCTTCGCTTTCTACCATAAGGATGTGCCATCTGCATATCTGAGGTTATTGATATTTCTCCCAGCAATCTTGATTCCAGCTTGTGTTTCATCCAACCCAGTATTTCTCATGATGTACTCTGCATATAAGTTAAATAAGCAGGGTGAAAATATGCAGCCTTGATGTACTCCTTTTCCTATTTGGAACCAGTCTCTTGTTCCTTGTCCAGTTCTAACTATTGCTTCCTGACCTGCATACAGATTTCTCAAGAGGCAGG
>NW_011480976.1:0-665 GCF_000754665.1 Bison bison bison
CAGTCTAGAGAGAGAATGGGATGTGAAACTACACAATCAACACAGCACCATCAGAATACTACTACTACTACTAGTAATAATGAAAAGAATAACATTAACAACAAAACCACTGCTTTTGGCATTCTTCCTATGTGGCAGGCCTGGTGCTAAATACTGAAAACAAGGCTATGACATAGGAGCTATTATTATTTCCTCTATAAATGTTAGAAAATGAAAGCATATGGAGGTTAGATCATATGTCCAAGATCATACCTGTAGTAAATGGCAGAGCAGGAATTAAACTAAGGCACTCTCTCTCCAAAGCTGATTCTATTAGCCACTATGCTCTATTGCACATATATAGACCAAGGCATAAGCATGTATATATTATAAAGAAAACCCTGATGAAGGACATAAATTCCTTCCTAAATACAGTGGCTTCCTGAAAGAAAAAGAGAAAACGTATAAATAAGAGAGGGAAAGGCCATGTGTCCAGAACATTAAAGACACGACCAGACATTGGGCTTCTGTTTTTGATGTTATGGCCTATATCTAAGGTAGTAGAACAAATCACTCCAAAGCTTAGAAAGTGGAAGTGTTAGTGACTCAGTCATGTCTGACTCTGTGACCCCATGGATGGTAGCCCACCAGTCTCCTCTGTCCATGGAATTCTCCAGGCAAGAATA
>NW_011480976.1:4702-5420 GCF_000754665.1 Bison bison bison
TTTGACATCTATGAAACAGAAACATACCTTCCATTATATGACATTTTAGAATATAATTAGCTGAATTTTTCTTTCTTAATGGTACATGACATAATGATGCATCTTAAAATTGATCATGTCTTAGATTGCATGGAATACAGTAATAACAATGAGTACCTATGAGGAGGGGAACCTGGGGAAAAGGATGAGGGGGAGTCTTTTCATTTACATGTTTTTAAATGGTTTTTGTTTGAGCATATGAATCTATTGCCTACTCAAAAGTTGAATAAATAATATTAATAAAAAATTTCATGTATATATACACACACGCTCATATACATACATATAACAATAGATTAGTTCCTGGGGTCTATGTCCTTCTATAGGGATGTTCTAAGTAAGAAATTCAGTTCTAAGGTATTAAAATGGGATACAAACTGACCTACACTTGGAACATGTTAATCGCTAAGAAGACAACCACTGTGTGCTGTGCTGACCTGGGTCCACCTGAATAGCTGTTGGCTCCTGAGCATTGCCCCAGATTTTGCCAGTAGGCAGGACACTATAATTTTTCTAGATGTGACTAATGCACCTTTAGTTTGGGAACCAGGAAGACATTGGCTCATCATAAAGCTTTATGAGAGGTGGAGGCATGCTGTTAAGGCTTCTGTGATGACCTCGTAGACATTTTCAGAGCTCTCAGACAAAAATCAATGCTTGGGAGAACACACAACTAAAC
>NW_011480976.1:5520-5889 GCF_000754665.1 Bison bison bison
ATCGGGGTCTTTTTTAATGAGTCAGCTCTCAAGAGTCTTCCCCAGCACCACGATTTGAAAGCATCAGTTATTTGGCACTCAGTCTTCTTTATGGTCCAACTCTCATACCCATACATGACTACTGGAAAAACCATAGCTCTGACTAAATGGGACCTTTGCTATGTTGAGGATGTAGAAATGACATCTGTACTCCTCTTTACTTGTATTTACATAAAGAAATTAGGAAACATATACACAAGGATTCTGGAGAAGGAAATGGCACCCCCCTCCAGTACTCTTGTGTCATGGGGTCACAAAGAGTCAGACACGACTAAGCAATTACCACACACACAAGGAGTCAGCCATATTTCACTGATTCTAACATATACA
>NW_011480976.1:5989-7343 GCF_000754665.1 Bison bison bison
AATCCAGTCCTCATATCATGTAACAGGACAAATTCCAAATTTGATCTAAGATTCAATGCAAAAAGATGAAAATTTTTAGTATTGCTAGAGGAAAACATGGGGAAATTCTTGTATAATCTTGGAGTAAGCAAGGCCTTTATAAGTATAACTGAGAATCTGGAATCCATAAGAGAAAAGGGTGATAAATTTAGTTACATGAAAATCAGATAAAACTCTCCATATGGCAAAAAGTACAATAAACAAAGTGAAAGAAAGGAGGGAAGGAAGGGAAGGAGGAGGGAAAGGAGATATGGGGGGAGAGACAGACAAACTAGAAGAAAAGTTGCCACCCAAATCAGAAGATACAAATCTCCCTGAAAAAAAATTAATAAGAACAACAACCTAATAGGGAAGTGAACAAAGGACATGGACGGTTCACAGAAAAGGAAATATAAATGTCCCCAAAAGTTATGCAAAGGTGCTCAACCGCTCTCATAATTTGAGAAATATAAAATAAAACCATATCAAGGTACCATTTCTTTTTACTTATCAGATTGATGAAAAACAACCACAGCCTACTAAATGTCTGTTGGCCAAGCTGTGGGGAACAGGCACACCTATACCCTAATTGTGGGTGGGTAAGTTTGGTATGACCCCCTGTGGTGCACAGTTTGGCAATATCCATCAAAATTATAAATGTCCATTTTATTCTGTCCAGCTGTTCAACTGTAGTACTTTATCCGGTAGAAATACTTGCCCTCTTATGAAATGATGTACATGCAAGGCTATTTATTGCAGCATTATTTGAAATCGCACAAGATTAAGCACAACCCAAATGTCCAACAATTGCAAACTAGTAAAATAGATTATATCATGTTTACCCAATAGAATGAGCTTCCCAGGTGGCACAGTGGTAAAGAATCTGCCTGTCAATGCACAAGACGCAAGAGATGCGGGTTTGATCCCTGTGTCAGGAAAATCCCCTGGAGAAGGAAATGGCAACCCACTCCAGTATTCTTGCCTGGAAAATCCCACGGACAAAGAAGCCTGGTAGGCTACAGTTCACAGGGTTGCAAAGAGTCAGGCAAAGAGTCGCTCAGACTGAGCGACTGAGCACCTGAGCACACATGCTCCCAACAGAATACTGTGTAACCATAAAAATGAATGAGGACCATTTCTCTATACTGATAGAATCAGATCACCAAGGTATACTTCAAAGTAAAAAAAAAAAACCATGAGGAGACCATTATGTACTCTTTGCCATGTTTGTTGTTGTTCGGTCACTCAGTCATGTTCAACTCTTTGCCATGCCATGGACTGCAGCATGCCAGGCTTCCCTGTTCTTCACCATCTCCCGGAGCCTGCTCAAACACAT
>NW_011480976.1:9641-11888 GCF_000754665.1 Bison bison bison
CTTTTGACACAAAATAAAACGTCAGCCAATGTATGGGACCTTGGTACTAATTTAGTTGACCTTAAATGTCTTCAGGCAGCTTGTGTCCTAATCTAACCACAGAGGTCACTGTTAATGATCTAGCCATGCAAGATTATCCCAACAAAAAGTATACTCACAAAGGGATCCAACTTAGTTCCATAAATCTGGCGCCCCTACTGACGAGCCAAATAATCAGTTCCAGCTGAACCAGGGATAGATAGACTACAGTCCTCAGGCCAAATCTGCCCCCTGGCCTGTTTTTGTAGGTAAAGTTTTATTAGAATGCGGCCACACTTATTTGTTCAGTAGTATTGTTGGCTCTGTGATATAATGGCAGAGTTGAGTAGTTGATAGATTGACAGACTGTGGGGCCTGCAAAGTTGAAAATATTTACTCTCAAGCCATTTACAGAAAAAAATTGCCAATCTCTATTCCAGACAGTAAATGTGCAGGTGAGTTCAGACTTGTGAGTGTAGCCAAAGCCCTGGTCAGGTCTCCATCTGATGAAACACAGAAGAAAAGGGCAGTAGGAATCCCTGGCCAACTGTGCCCAAAGGAGTACTCCTAGGGCCCTGGCTCCAGGTGAAAGGGGGCAATGGTCCTGTGGACCTAAACCTCAGGGAACCCTAAACTACATGTGTATAGTTCATCAATTTCACTTAGGATCAGAAGAGCCCCAGAGACCCGCTGACCCCTCTGTCAGCTGCCCTCTCTACCCACTTCTGTGGTGTTTGAATTAAGCTGGAACGGAGTGAGCCCTTGTGAGAAGGCTATTGTGAGTGATGTCCCCAGGACACTGGAGGCCTGTCTTAGTGAACTGACTTGACAGGCATTCTTCCAGGCACGAGAAAGCAGTGACAGCCATGAGTCAGGTTCTCACAGCCCTTGAGAAGCCTTTTGAACCGGGAACCCAAACTAGTAGACCTCAAGGGACCCTCAGAGATCATCTAGAGGCCAAAAGAAGGGAGAGGTTTGTTCAGGGGCCCACCATGAGTTAAGTGGCGAAGGGGTCTAGTCCCATTCAGAGTGTTTCTCACCCTTCTATGTGCTGCAACCTAATGTCAGCCCATAGCATGCGATTGTCTCAGAGAGCCAGTGTCCTGCATGTGTTTATAAGCTCGGTCTGACCTATCCCTTGTGGTCTGGACCTGCTAGGTAGAGATGACTGTTTTATGGAAGCCACAAACCCGGGGTAATCCCTGAAGCTGAGTCTCTTACAGCAGTTAGGGGGATGGGAAGGCTTGTAAATAAGCCTTTGTGGACCTGTGGGAGAGGGAAGAAGGAGCTGTCTGAAATGGCTGATGTAACTAACAGTCTGGATGACTAAACCTGGGCCAGAGCCAGAGGGGCAGGACATTGGGAAGAAAGGCAAGACATCCCAAGAACAGTGCCAGGGTCTACACCCTGGATAAGCAATCAATCAGATTAGAATCAAAATCCAGTGTCAGAATCACTGAGAAAAAGGACAACCTAGGGAAAGGAAGGAGCTCCATTCTAAATACTGGGATGAGGCACACAGGCAACAATACAAGGCATGTTGGATTAGAGATTCCATCGGCCGATAGCATACCTCCTCTCCTATCATAAAGATTAGCATGGGTTCACAGGGTTCCAGAATGTCAATGTTGTTTTGTAGGTGACTGTAAAAATCTAGAAGAAATATGTGCAAGTTTGGTCTACGTGGTGACCACTATGCTACAGATGCATAGAAGGACAATCAATTAAAAACACAGTCCCAGTGACAGGGTACTCACAGAACTTGCCAAAGGTCAAGATGGTTGCAGTATTGAGTGTCACGTGCTGTTTGGCAGGAACTGAGCACCCATAAACAAGCATAAGGCTGAATTAGTAGAGGACCTCAGGAGCATGCCAAACCCCAAAGTAAAATAGTGGACTATCAAAGACCTTGAGACATGAGTTTCTGGGTGCCCCACTCAGAGTGCAGCTGTCACCCAGCTCTCCTCACTACAGGCCATTTTGAAACTTGGCTGTTCCTCTAGAAGAGGAGCCTTCGAGTAAAAGGGAAAAAACACACGTGCTTGGAAATAAAATCCTGAATAAATTATGAAGCTAAATATTGGCCTAATTTGCCTTCAGTATTTGATCCAAGCCAGTTGAACAAATTTATTGCATACCTGTGGACACCATACTCTGTAATAGGTACTGGGGGCATGAAGATGAATGGACACAGCCACTTCCCTCTCGGGCCTTTCTGCTTAATGAGGG
>NW_011480976.1:14617-15254 GCF_000754665.1 Bison bison bison
AGTTGGCCCCACAAAGCAGAGGGCGTGGTCACCCAACATTCCTTCTGCTTGCAAGTAATTTGTCCTGTTGCAAAGGTGAAACAAGATTTCTTTTTTTTCCCATCTGATTTATGGGGCAGGGGAAAAAAAAAAAGGTTGTGTGAATAAGAACTGCAGAGGTAACTACTATCCTTCTTGGGTGCTCCATCAGAGAGATTTCAAGATTCGTTCTTCGTGAACCTGGGCTTCGCCTGCTGAATCAGTTGCACTTGGATACAGGGCTGAATCATGGAGAGTTGGGAGGCTGAACTCTGTTTAAATGGTGATCTAAAGAAAGCCCTTTTTGGAATTTTCAGAGGAGGAATGTTACTAGATGAATAATGGTTTTGAGCATTCTTATTAGAGAAGATGTTTGGATTTGGTCTTAAAACTGGAACAAATCAAAAGCCCATTTCATTGCTCCTTGTGGTTAGATGTGAATTAAAATCATGGATTTTCTGATTCATTCAAGGCCAGACTATTCTTCATTTCAAGGCTTGATGTTTTTGCATTTATCTTGGTTTCTTGGGTTGTTTTTTACACTAAAAAGGACAATGCAATACTTGGGTAGTGCAAAAAAATATATCAAGGTATTTCATTATAAAAACTTCGTATCTCT
>NW_011480977.1:0-206 GCF_000754665.1 Bison bison bison
GGACAGGGAGGCCTGGTGTGCTGTGATTCATGGGGTCGCAAAGAGTCGGACACGACTGAGCGACTGATCCGATCCGATTGTGTCATCATGAAGTGACTATACACAACTCCTTACAAAAAGATAGATAAAGGCTGTGGGAACTCACATTCTAACAGAACTAACAGAGTTGCAGTTACAGCTGAGGTCTTAAATTGCTAGGGACCTAG
>NW_011480977.1:624-2668 GCF_000754665.1 Bison bison bison
AAAAGGCCCAACCAATAACCCCCAACCCCTGCCAGTAGTTTGCATGCCCCTGGAGGAGACAACCTTGCGATGCCACTCTCTCATCACTCTTCTTCTCGTGAATTGCTAATGGCTCCCTGTTACTGACCATATCAAGTCCACATGTCTCCTCTGGATAGTCCAGCTTGCTGTACTCTGCCTCTGCTTGGCCTCTGCTCAACCATCTCCCTCCTTGCCCAGTGCAGAGTTCCCACTAGAAGCAGTTTCCATTTGGAACCAAACTCACAGCTTCTTCTCTCACCACAGTTCTACCAGGATCTGGGCTGCCTTGCCAAAATTCCAGGCAGCCACCATGTCAAGACTGCTATAGATTATTATAAATACTGAGCTTCTCTTAGCCATACAAGAAAAGGGGACTGTACCTTTCAATATTCTGTATGATCCTGCACTGTCCATTATGGTAGTCACTACTACCCATGGCTATTCATGGCTATTTCCAACTATTTAAAATTAAATAAAATGAAAAAAATCAGTTCCTCACTTGCAGTAACTACATGTCACTATCCCCACATGGCTAGCAGCTACTGCACTGGAGAGTACAAATACAAAATATTTCCATCAAACTACAAACTTCTATTGGCTAGTGGAGTACTACACTATACACTTGAGAGAGGAACAGCCTAACGTGTGCTAAAACTGTCATTTACCACCTCTTGGAAAACTTAAGGAACCACATTTAATAAAAAGGAATGCATAGGACTCAGGGATACAGCTTATCTTAAGTAATGAGGAAAGCATTCTTATCACTGATCCCAAAGAGCTCTGCAATCACAGGTAATTACCATATCCCATTTTTGTTAGCTTGTTCTTGTGTGTGTTGGAGGGGGGGGTAGTCATTGAAGTCACATGCAGCAGACCGCAGGAAGCCTTCAACAAAGCATTCATAGACTAGTCAGACCTCTGTATATTAAGCTCCTTGGTAGGTTCTGGGAGCCAAAGGGAGAGCATGACCCAGTCCCTGCCCTAGGAAGAAAGTCCATACACAGAGAACTACAGAAGGAGTCAGAAAGGAATAAAGGCTGTAAGAAAAGGACCTTGGGGCAGAGAGATCAAATGAATGGGAGGAAGAAGGGAGGACTGCACGGACAGGGAGATGACTTCAAATCTGGATCAAGCTGTAAAGATGACTAGAATTTTGAAAAAGAGTTTGGAGGATGAAAGGGGAAAACTGCATAAGCAAAAGGGGGAATGAGTGCCCAGGGTGCATTTATGGCTGAGTGAGACAAGCAAGAAATATGACAGCTAATACACAATTCTTTGAAAATTTCCCCACTCTAATAATCAAAGAATACATTAAGATGCCATTTTCACAAAGATTTTGCTTTAGTGAAAATCTGTTAGCAAGGACGAGATGGAACAGGCTCTCTTCGACGCTGCTGGTGGGAATTAAATGGGTACTACAATTTTGAAAAGCCATATTAAGCTCCTTAAAAACATTCCTTCCCCTGACCTTATAATTCCATTTCAAGGAAAATGGCCTACACAATATAATCTAAATTATAGAGATTTATGCACAAAGCAGTTTTTTTTTTGCAGTCATTTATAACTGAGAAAATAACAGGAAATGATTAGGTAAACTACAATCGCCTTTATAGAATGGAGTACTATATAGCTGTTAAGAATTACACTTCTGACAAATTTTAAATGACATGCAAAATGTTTGTGAGAATGTTATGTGAAAAACAAAATCAGGGTATAAGTTTGGTAGTATATAATATATAGTCACAACCATGTAAATCAATATGAATAGAAAAAAGAAAATAAAGCAAAAATGTTAACATTCTGGTAAGAAGATTACGGGTGATTTTTATTCGTTATACCAGGACTCACCAAACTATGACCCACAAACCAAATCTGACCCACTAACTGATTTGTATATAAAGTTTTACTGGAACACAAACACATGTTCATTTCTATATTGTCACTGTCCATGGCTGATTCTGTGCTACAGTAGCAGATCTGAGTAGTAGTGACAAAGACAAAATTACTTACTATCTGGCCCTTA
>NW_011480977.1:3257-3432 GCF_000754665.1 Bison bison bison
AATTCCCGGAGCTTACTCAAACCCATGTCCATCAAGTCGGTGATGTCATCCAACCATCTCATCCTCTGTCATCCCTTTCTCCCTCCACCTTTAATCTTTCCCAGCATCAGGGTCTTTTCAAATGAGTCAGTTCTTCGCATCAGGTGGCCAAAGTATTGGAGTTTCAGCTTCAGCT
>NW_011480977.1:4506-5697 GCF_000754665.1 Bison bison bison
TTGGCAATTTGATCTCTGGTTGCTCTGCCTTTTCTAAATCCAGCTTGAACATCTGGAAGTTCACAGTTCACATACTGTTGAAGCCTGGCTTGGAGAATTTTGAGCATTACTTTGTTAGCACGTGGGATGAGTAAACCTCCTCTGAGTAAACCCTACAAAATGGTCTCTTCCCTGTAATGACCAATCAAATTTGTTCCTCCAAAGGGGAGGCCACATGCAAATTTGTGACTTCTGCCTGGATAGACAGTTTAAAAGTTCAGGGTGGTAATCCTCCATTGGTGAAGTTAGTCCTCTATCTTTCAAGCTTCTTCCTGTCTCCTACTTTTCATTTATATTCTAGAACGATACAGGGAGATGATATTGGGTAAAGGGCAGGGAGGGGCAGGGAAAGGCATAAAAGTAAACAAAACCTTTAGATACTTTGGTCTCAAGGGCCCTTAAGGAGTCACTAGATCTACCCACACTTAGAATATGGTCAAGGCCCTAAATCCTATCTCCAAGGAATATGGGAAGAAAGATGATTTCTGTCAGAGAAAGCCTCCTGTCCATAGGTTTTCTGCAGGTTCTCCAAGCCCTCACCACCTGCCTCAGGCCTGGTTCCCCAGGCGTACTGCAGTAACCAGTTCATACAAACCACTGTTTACTCATTCTCTCAGGAATTAACACAGCGAAAGGATGGAAATGGTCTGAAGACAAGTTTTGTTTCAAATAAACACACTACCAATCAAAAAAAAAAAAGATTAATCATCTCAGAATGAGAAACTCCAAACTACCATAATTTCAGGTCCGGATGCAATAAAAACATAGTAAACAGGTCTCTGGGTTTTGGCTGTTTTTTCTTTTTTCCTTTTAAACACATGATATTTTGGGGGCATTTCAGCAAATGAAAGCTGGGAATTTCATTTGGGGCACTTTATAAAACAGAATGATTTGCATGCAACTCTGGTAGCTGTTTTTTAGAAGTTGATTTATGTTGTATTTTATTGGTTCACAAGAGATATTGGAAACAGAATGCACTGAGGTGCTCAATTATTTAACAGATCATACTTAACATTTTATATTTTAACATATACCCAGTGCCAACAATTGTTCTCACGAGCTTTCTAAACCATTAAGCTGCACTCCTCTCCTTCTTCTAAATCAAATATAAGTAATTTGTTGTCATAGCAATGCTTCTTCCCACTCCAAAAT
>NW_011480977.1:5797-6402 GCF_000754665.1 Bison bison bison
CAATACAGGCTTTGTTTCTGCAGACAACTATCTGTCTACCAAAAATTGGTCATTATCTGCCATCTTCTTGACAAATGTCTGATTAAATTTTGCTGCCTGGCTTCTACAGTCATCAGGAGACTGTATTTCTGTGGCACTTTCTAGCACATGTACAGAAAAGGGGCTTATAAAAGCCCTGTGGAATTGCCTAGAAGCATATCACAGCTAAGTCGCTGAGTGACAGCCAATCTCCCCAGTCATGATGACATCGATCCTTTGCATTATTACCCAGCTTAACAGTTTATAGAGTGCTGCCACTCACTCTATTGTACTTAAGGCAGTACTGGGTAATGCTTTCTCATATGCTTCTTCAATTCCCTGCATCGAGTGGGCTATTTAACAGGGCATATCAGTAGTAAGCTACACTTGTTCTGACCTTTATCCTCTAAAGCTAAGTTCTGCTTCTCTATCCTATTGATGAGGTATATATTAAGCAGCTGAAGGCAATTAAATAAGCTTTGGAATTGCAAATAGATGGAACATCTGAGACACAGGATATCATTTGGCCAGTCGCTTGTGCAATGGCTCACTGACAGATATTAACTGTTCAGATAAACACACAAGAC
>NW_011480977.1:6743-10372 GCF_000754665.1 Bison bison bison
CCTGTACTTTTAAGGTTTTTTTGTTTGTTTGTTTATCTATGACCATATGTTACTTCTATAATCAAAAGATAATGAGAGTGGGTCCTAACTGGCTCACTTGCTCCCCCTTCTTTACAATTCTCTGAGAGGGAAGGAGGCATTAGTGAAGAGGACCAGCTCAGAGTGCTTATTTCAGAAATCCAATCAGAACGAGGGGCTGCCCTAACAGAGCCTGAAAATGAGATTTCACAGAACTACACAGGGTCAAGAGCTGAAGCTGAAAAGTTCTATTCCCACCCAAATGTGACCAGATGTAATTTGTCTCTCTGTATGACTTCCAGCTTCATGTGGTCTGATTCTATTTGAGAATCTAATAAAAGGTGTAGTTGTTGCCATCATTTCTGTTGCTTGGTCCTCCTGAGAGCTTGTCTCCCACAGACTTGATTTTCTTTCTGCAGAGTGAGCAGAGGAGCTGATTAATTATTTAGAATCCCTATGTAACTATTATCTCAATTTCTGCACACCTCACCCCTGTCAGGTGGAAGGGGAATGAGCACTACCCACATAATTACATCCACTGAAACTAAAAGGCAGAGAGGTAACTCAATTTGAGCCATATCCCACAGAAAATGCTAGGCAATAAGCAGCAGAGTGCCTAAGGGTCTGAAACCTGTCTGACCAACCAATAGTAATGTCTATACGGCCCAAGAGAAATAAAGCTCTCTTTCCCAATCTCCTGCCCAACCCAAGAGGAATACAGCTTTCAAAACTGTTTTAATGATGACAAAAAGCCTCTGGCTCTTGAGGCTATGAGGGTGTTAATTTTGTTTGGCAAAGTCAAATTGCTTCAAAAATTTAATTCTATGCCTGGGAAGGTGCAATTCAGATTTTAAATGTGTTTCTTCCCTGGAACTCAAAATCCAATTTACCCTGCCCCCCTAGAAGGATGCTTTTGCTTTCACCAAGTCACCCTTACTCATCTATCTACAGGCTAAGGTGCACCTGTCTTGAACACCTATCTTGAGCATTTCATTAATGGACCTAACAAAGAAAGGGGAAAAGTAACTTACTACCCCTAATAACATAGCAGCAAAATACATAAAGTAAAAGTTGACAGAACTAAAAGAACTAGATTGACCCACCTTTGTGGTGGTAAATTTTAACTATCCCAACAATTGATAAGAGTAACCCAATGAAAAACTGGGTGGGGCTGTCAAACGGCAGCAACATTAACAAGGTTGATCTAGTGGACACTGGCCTCATGCTGCTGGGCCACAGAGCATCAAATTTCAAAGAATCAGACCATACAGACCACACCCTCTGATCACAATGTTTCTAAGTTAGAAATCAACAACAAAATAACTTAGAAAATGTTTAACAATGTTTAAAAAAATCCTAAACACCCCATGGGTTAAGAAATCACCATGGAAATTATAAACTAACAAGTTCCAAGTATCCTTAGAACTAACAACATAACAAAATACTGCATACCAAAGTCTGTGGGATCCAGCTAAAGCACCACGTGGCTCAAAATTATTAGCCTTCAATACTTTTAATCAAATAAAGTCTGAAAATAAATGAGTTATAATAAGCATCCAACTTAAGTTAGAAAAAGAACAAGGGATAAAACTGAAAACTGGTTTACAGAACAATTTTTTAACTAGCAGAAATAAGACTCACATAATAGAAAGAGGATTAATAAAGCCCAAATTGCTTCCTAGAAAAGATAACAAAACTTAAAAATCTCTGGTGAGGTTGATTTTTTAAAATAAGTAATACTATGAATGAAAAGGGAGCTGTCTTTTTCATATCTGCAGTTTCTATAGTTAAGAGGCTATTAACCATTTTAAACCTCTAAGTATGAGCATTTAGGCAAAATGGTCACATTCTTAGAAAAACAAATTACTAACACTAATTAAAGAAGAAATTGAATACTTGAAAATTTCTACCATCATGAAAGAAATTGAATCAGTAGTCCAAAATCTTTCCACAGAAGACACCAAAGCCCTGATAGTTTTACTGGCAAGTTCTAGCAAGCACTCAAGAAACAAATAACTTCCATCTTCTGCAAACTATTCCAGAGTTTAGAAAATGAGGAAGCATTACCCAACTCATTTTATGAAGCTAGTAATAAATACCAAAACTTTACAGGGACAGTACAAGAAAGGAACCACAGCCAGACTCATTCCTGAACAGTTGTAAAAACACCAAATCTAATACTAGCAAATCATATCCAGGAACAAGAAAGATAATGCATCGTGATCAAGGACATTTCATTTCAGGAATGCAAAGTTGGTTTAGTATTAGAAAATCAATATGATTTACCACATTGAAAGATTAAAGACCAAAAGTAATATGATCACCTTAACAGATGAAAAAGTCTTTGATAAGAAGCAACATCCATTTATGACTAACAAAAAACAACTTAGCAAACTCAGAATAGAAGGGAAATTCTATAGTCCAGTAAAAGATATCACCAAAAAAATTTACAGCTTAACACCCAGTGAACAGATGGTAAAGAAACTGCCTGCAATGCAGGAGACCCAGGTTCAATGCCTGGGTTGGGAAGATCCCCTGGAGAAGGGAATGGCTACCCACTCCAGTGTTCTTGCCTGGAGAACCTCATGGACAGAGGAGCCTGGCGGGCTACAGTCCATGGGGCCACAAAGAATCTGACACGCCTGAGTGACTTAACAACTTTCACTTTTCACTTTCAACACCATACTTAATGGTGAAACACTTCAGTGTTTCCATGGTGCTAGAACCTACCTGCCAACGAAGGTAACTGTAAGAGACCTGGCTTCGATCCCTGGGTTGGGAAGATCCCCTGGAGGAGGGCACAGCAACCCACTCCAGTATTCTTGCCTGCGAAATCCCATGGACAGGGGAGCCTGGAAGGCTACAGTCCATAGAGTTGCAAACAGTCTGACACAACTGAAGAGACTTAGCACACACGCACACCCTTTAAGACAGGGAAAAAGACAAGGTTATCTATTATTGCCACTTCTGTTAAACACTGTATTAGAGGTCTCAACCAGAATGGTAAGGCAAGAAAATGGTATTAAAGATAAAATGACTCCAAAGGAAGAGACAAAGGTTTCACTCATTGTAGATTATGATTACCAACATAGAAAACATACAAGAATCCTCAGACCAATTAATTATAATTAATTTGAAGCATTTAGCAATGTTGCTGGCTACAAAAAATGAACAAAAATCAACTATTTCTGGACATCATCAACTAACAATTGCAATGTGTAATTTAAAAAGGAAAAAAAAAAGACCAGAGACTTTACAGGAGAGCTGATGAAGACCCTGAGTTTGGTATCAGACTAACTAGTTTCTAAAACCAGCTCCTCCACCAGCTGTGAGACTCTGGCAAGCAGTTTAGCTACTTTGTGCCCTACCTTTTAAAATTCTTGTGAGGATTAAAAGAGTTAATAGGCAAAAAGCATTTAGACCGGTGCCTGATTCAAATGTATTCTTTTTAATGGCTGAGTAATACCCCATTGTGTGTATGTACCACAGCTTTCTTATCCATTCGTCTGCTGATGGTTCTAATGAGGTGGATGAAACTGGAGCCTATTATACAGAGTGAAGTAAGCCAGAAAGAAAAATACCAATACAATATAATAACGCATATATATGGA
>NW_011480977.1:10472-18211 GCF_000754665.1 Bison bison bison
GGGATGGGGAGGGAGGTGGGAGGGGGGGCTCAGGATGGGGAACACATGTACACCTGTGACGGATTCATGTCAATGTATGGCAATACCAATACAATATTATAAAGTAAAATAATAATAATAATAATAAAATAAGGCAAAGAACAGGCATAAAGAAAAAAAAATAGACTGGTACCTGGAACAAAGTAAAAGCTGAATAAATGCTAACTTTATCACAGTGAAGAAATAGTTAATAGGCCTATAATCAAGAGCGCTGAGGTTCAAATTATTGGACTCTGACATCTCAACGGTAAAAAAGCCAGGGAGCCACCTGTCACAGGAGCCAATGAAACTCAGCCATGTTGTCCCTTAGGCTTGGCACTGAACTCCCACACCAAACATACAGCTCATTACTCATACACCCTGCTGTCTGCAGTGCAATTAGCAAAAGCACACACCTTTTCTCTGGAGATTTCCACCCCATCTTCCCAACTCTTTTAACTGACAGCTAAAGTCAACAACTTCAAGCTTTCTGTGAGGATAAAATCCAGAGTTCTTGATGGTTCTTGACGGTTACTCTTTATCATCAAAAGACAAGGCAAACCTCAGCCCCTTAGGGCAGACTAATGCCAGGAGAGTTTCTGGAGGTATTCAAAGAAAGGCTGTTATTTGTTACTGCCTCCACTTCTTGGGGGAAAGGGGATAGACCGTAACTAATATTTCTTTGAGCACCTACTACGTTCCATGCACTTTTCTCAGGGCTTCACCAATATTAACTCATTTAAATTCTTTCTGTAATCTAATGAGACAGACAGAATTCTTAGCACCATTCTACAAATGAGACAGTGATTAGGTGACTTACTTAAAGCACAGAGCTCAGGAGTGACAGAAATTAGCTTCAAATCCAGATCTGTCTGCAAAGCCCTGCACCAAGCTAGAAGAGAAAGAAATAAAGGGGGGAAGTGGGTACTGCGTGTATGAAGCAATGCATGTCAATTCTCCTTCTGAAACCAGAAGGCACAACTCCAGTGGGGACGCACACGACCATCATGTGAATAGAAGACTGAAAAATCAGCAAACCAGCAGGGTTTCCAAGTTAGTGTTCATGATGTAACCAGGTAAAATGCTGCTGCCATTTCGTGGCATGACTGAGCATTATTTTTTTAAAACCCACAGAAATACTGCCCCTATGTGGCCTCATTTCACCCTCTCCTCTGAAAACCAAGACAGTCATGACCAGGACATACACTCCTATGAATGTACACAGACCCAGGTGATCATGAATAAGGTAAAATTGGGCGGGAGGTGAAGAACAGGATGTGCATGCCACTTGAGTTTTGATGTCACCTGATTTTTATTTAACTCCTTCTACATGGCAGCACTGCCAGGCTAACTGACTTCATGGCCCACAAGTGATGAATATCCCCAACTGCTTTGATCTGGGACTGGTGAACAAAGACTAACATTTATGCTGCACTGACTATGTGCCAAGCCCCACTGGCATCATAAACCACCCGTCAGGGCTTCCCCTTCCCTGTCCCCAAGTAAATGATTTTGTTCCCCCTAATGGAAGTACCTAACCTGAATGGCAGAAGAGATGACAAGAGCCTGGCTTTGGGGGCAGCCCCTCACAGCCCTTCCTGATGCAAGCTGACTGCTACATGTACCATCCAAGGTTCAAGAATATCCACACCCAAACACCTCAACAATAACACAGAAATACTTTTTAAGATCCAAGCTACCTAACTGCAGGACCACATAGGTTTTATAGGTTATTAACTTTAAGTGTTCTTGAATACAAGATGATTTTTTATGACAAAACAGATAAAGGAAAGGTCAATTACACAAGACCTAGTTATGGGTTAACCTGCTCTTAAACTCTGAAGGGAAATAAAAGTTGCACATACAACCTGCTGCTCAGATTGCTTCTCTTCTAAAAACCATCACCCCAAACCCTCTTACAAAACAGAACACACATTTTAATCATTCTAACCCAGAGCAATAAAATATGAGTGCCCCCTATTTAAGTGCCCTGTTACCCTTTCAGTTTTTATTTGATCTTCAGAAATACTTTTAGCACCACCACAAGTCTTGAAATTAAATAGCTGCCACTTTAAGAAAGCTGGTTAAATTTTGACATGGGTAAGAAGCTACCTGAAAAGAAACTATTTCTTTATAAACTCCCGAGGAAAACTAGAACCCATGTGTAACTGCCTAAGCATGGTAAAGCCATTTGAGGTTAACTGACCCACCCAGGAAGTTCCTGAAGGCACTATGAGATTCTCCCCACTTTTACACTTCCAATGCATTTTGTCCATCATCCAGTTCCTTGACTTTTCCATTCTGCCAGGAAGTGAGAAATGAACCAAAGTGTCATCAAATGTACGAGTTGGGAGGGATCTTAGAAATCATCTGGTCCAACCTTCATTCACAGATGTGGAAAGTGAATCCCAGAGAAGGGAAGTAATCTATCTGACTATGCAGTGTTGGTGACTGGCAAGTCTCCCAATACAGTCTGCCCCACAGTAGAACAGAATTCTGCTACATGGGACTCTTCTGACTAATTCTTTAAATAGGCTTACCGAAAGTTGGCAGACTGTTCTTCATCCATAGGAAAAATATAATTGGTAATCTCTTTGTATTCTTGCCTAGAGAATCCCACGGACAAAGGAGCCTGGTGGGCTACAGTCCATGGGGTCGCAAAGAGTTGGACACGACTGAGCGACTAACACACACACAATCTCTTTGAATGACAAGCTCTACTAGCCTAACAGATAACACCACCAGCCTTGAAGTCAGCCAAACCTGTACCAGTTTGACCACTTTCTAGCTATGTGGCTTTGGGCATGATACTTAAACCTCTCTGAAGGTTATTGTCTTCATCTGTAAAATGGGAATGCCAATCATAGCATTGATCACACAGGGCGTTCAATACATATTTATATACAACTAATACATATAGTTGTGACTATTATTGGGGCTTCCTAGGTGATATTAGTGGTAAAGAACCCTTCTGCCAATGCAGAAGATGCAAGAGATGTGGGTTCTATCCCTGCACCAGGAAGATACCCTGGAGAAGGAAATGGCAACCCACTCCAGTATTCTTGCCTGGAGAATCCCATGGACAGGGGAGCCTGGTGGGCTACAGTCCACGGGGTGGCAAAGAGTCAGACATGACTGAAGCAACTTAGCAGGCATGCACGTGACTATTACCACAATCTGGCACAGAGGAAGGCAGAGCTGTTAGCTCTCTAAACCTTGTCTGTGTGGGGAAGGGGCCCAGGGAAGAGCACCCAGAATCTCTACCTGGAATTACACCTGACTCTTCAGAGAAAGCCCCAGATTTGGAACTGAATTTTGGGCTTGGGAACTGGCAGGGAACAGGGCTAGAAGAAACAGCCTGATGCTGGCACCACTAGGAACCCATTCCCACTGTACTAATTCTCAGGCCTGCACAGAACACCAGGCCACCTCCCTCCTCTAAGGTAAGACTCACAACAGTTTAACCAAAAAAGGAGTGACTGAGGCAGAAAATTGATAAACCTACTAATCTTGGGAAGCCCATTAGAAACAGTAGGAAAAGTGCCCTAATTAGACACAGAGGGGTTAGAGTCAGTGGCTGTTTCAGTAAAGGCAAAATTCCCCATCTTTAGGCCTCTCACTGCTGCTATTTAGTTGCTCAGTTGGGTCCAACTCTCTGTGACCCCACAGATTGCAGTATGCCAGGCTCCTCTGTCCATAGGATTTTCTAGGCAAGAATACTGATGTGGGTTGCCATTTCCTTCTCCAGATCTTCCTGACCCAGGGAACAAACCCGGGTCTCCTGCATCAGCAGGCAGATTCTTTACCACTGAGCCACCTGGGAAGCCCCTTAGGCCTCTTGGGCCTCAGCTATACTTCCAGTGGTAACCAGTGCTGGCCCTCCCTAGGCAAGCTTTCAAAAAAGACTAAAATGCAAACACTCTTCCCTCAACTATAAGGTAGTGAGAGCATAAAGCACAAACTGGAATTCTTGTTAAAGTTTTAACACAGGCCATTAGGTTCACTTGTCCTTCAACTGATCCAACAGAACAGGGCACTAAGACCTCAGAGGGAGGCAGCCCGACACTCCGGCCCTGGTTTTGCCATCCCCAAGTGGGGTGACCTTGGGCAAGTAGCTTCCTGTGCTGGGCTTCTTTTCCCCACTGCAAAATGAAGGGTTTGAACTAAAGGAACTTCAAAGGCCCTCTGACCTCTAGCATTCTCCTGTTATAAGTTCTCCACATTAAAATGCAGTAATTAGACTATAAACAAGCCTTGATAATAAGCTCCCTAGGGAGCAGAAACCATATCTGATGTTTCCTGTGTATCTCACAGTCCTGAGTATGATGCACGGCTCAGAGTCATTGCATAGGACGTGCTGAGGGATACGGATTCCCGCACAGTGCTTAGTGTATCAGACACTTTACATGTGCCAGGTGGTTCGCAAGCCTCTCTCCCACCAGACTTTCTGAGTATGTCAGGTTTTACTATTCCTGGGTTTTTAAAAGCAGCGTTACACAGGGAAACAAAGCTCCTTGTCACTTCACCTGACAATAATTGAATACCGAAGTGCCAGGCACCCTTATGAGGAGCCCTGCAAGTACAACTATTGTTCTTGAGGAACTCCTGAATTTTACCTCATAGAGCTTATTAGATCTCCCCGACAGGCGAGCAAGAAGCTGGCAAACAATGGGATGCACGTTTTACAAGTAATGCACCCACAGGCTTTGGGAATACACAATAGACGAAATAGGTGTATTGAAATAGTGTTAAATACACACAACATACACAAGCTTCAGAGGGCCAGTTTAGGCTCAGAACACATGTAATCCAGTCTTCTCCACTAGTGGCTTCTAATCCTAGTTGCATATTAGAATCACTTGAGGAACCTGAAAAAATGCTCATGTGTAGGCCCCCAGTCCAGACAACTAGATAAGAATGGGGTGGGGAAAACAGGTACTGGAATTTTTAAATGTTTCCTTCATGACTGTAGGAGCAGGCACAGGTGAGGACTCGTGGCCTCCACCTTCTCCATCTCCACCTCTAGTCCCAAACTTAGTGACGGATCCAGCAGGTAACTCGGAGGCCTGCGAAGTCACAGGAATTCCATTTCACTCACTCACCTGACTATTCTCTGAGCCATTAAGATAACTTTGCCACTGCCAAAACGTTTTTGGCCACCAAAATTTAAACAACGCGGGGCTTTCTTAATCCTCAGTCAGAGAAGGCAATTAGGTAGTCCAGCCTCTGCCCCAACCACTGTATGGAAGGCTTACTTGGCCTGAGATCTCATCCTTTTGGGGGAAGTTTCTCTACTCCTCAAACTGATATTTAATTTGTCCCTTCTCAAATGTGCTACTCTTTGCCTCATCTGGATGTTTCCTTACAGCTAAGAATATTCGCTCCATCTGCAGCTGGGCCCCCAACCAGTCTCTCCCCCAACCCCAGCCTCTCTTGCCTCCCTCATATATACACATGGCCACTTTGCTTTGCTCTTTTAATTCATTCTTAATCAGCCTCTGCCTGTCTCTAGGCCACCTTGCCACTCTTCTACTTAATCCCTTTCGGCTGAAAACCCTGGCCATGGGGTCACTGCCTCATTCTAGCAGCCCTGTCTCACTGTACCCCCTGCCTCACCCCCACAAGCCATAGCGGCAGCAAAGGCTCTGTGAGCAGTCTCTCACCCACATGGTGTCTTCTCAGCTGCCAGATCCTCTCTCGTGAGTTGGCTTCCTTCATCCAATGATTCTCTTCTACTGAAATTGCTCTCCCTGGCTGCCTTTCTTTTTTTACAAAAATATTTCTTCTCAATTACTCAAGAAATTTGTACTTACACCAAATTCAATGCAGAAATGTGTTAAGTACAAAGTGAGGGTGTCCCCCCTCTCCCTAACAACTCAGGATTCAACACTACCGAGTACACAATCTTCCAGACTTTCACGAGGTGCTTATGGGTTCATATCACACATACCATTATTTCTTTTTAACAAAATATTGTTACCATCTTCCAAAGGGAATACAGAGATTAGCCTCCCTTTTAAAAGCTGTACAATATTCCACTGGTGGGATGTGCCATTCTGTCCCTGGTGGGCTGTTTCCTAATCTTCTCTGATTCCATAACACCCTTGCACACAACTCTTCACACATGAACATTTCTAGGGCAACTATTTAGAAGTGGGTGGGCCGTTGGCCACCAGACCAGCCTGTACTCACCAATTCCAAGTGCCTTTTCTCAAGCCTTCCTTGGTCTCAACCTCTTTGCCTCACATGACATAGAGGACCTGCTTCCTGAATTTCCTTCCTGCCTTGGGTGTCCTTCCATGTCTGCTTCACTGAGTCTTTTCTTCTGCCCACAAAAGTAGGCATTTCACAGAATCCTTTTCTTCTTTCTCCTCTGCTTTTGCATGATAGTTGCATCTTCTCCCCTGCCAACTTCTCGAAATGAATGCCTCCTAAATCACTTTGCCAGCCCAACTACATCTCAACTGCCTGCTGTTCACTCCAGCCTCAACATCTCAAACATCTGAGACTCAACAAAGCCCCAAAATGAACTCCTGACCTTTTCTTCTAAGCCTCGCTTTCCTCATCCAAAAAACAAAGGGAAAGGACTAGACTCAGTTAAATGCTTTTTTAAAAAATTAGGAGTCTAGTATGTACTAGATGTTGTGCAGGGTTAGAAAAGAAAATATCAACAGAACATAGATTCTGTATTCAGGGAATACACAAACTAAGAAGTGAGGGAGCAACATAAACAATTACGTAACACAAGGCAGAATCAAATGCTAAAATAGACAAGAATGGCTAAATCTGGCATAAGGGCTTGAAGAAACCTTCACAAGGGGGAGTGTTGAGCCTTGAATGATGACTGGCATCTCAACAGGAAGAGAAAAGTATTTCTGACTGAGGGTACAACGTGAACAAAGTATAAACTCAGAGTCAGAGAACCGTGGAAGTTCATGGTACATGTGGCTGGATCAGAGCACATATGGAACAATGTACTAGAGGATAAAGCTGGTTGATCAAGATTTGGAAGGTCCCAAATCTTATCACAAGGAGCTCAGGCTTTCTCTAAAGGGTTTCTCTCTCTGCCATTCTCTGGCTGAGTAATAGTAGCTGCCTCAAATACTATGTTAAAGATGATTCTGAACCTACATGGAGACGCATGTTGAGCAAGCATGCTCATGTTTTGATTAGCAAGGCTGGCCCAGGGCACCAGATGCACCACAAGGTGCATCTGTCCAGCTGTCTGCTCTCCTTGCTGAAGGCAGTAGGGAGCTACTGAGGGCTTTTAAGCAAGGGAATGGCAGGACCCAACATGAATTTTCCTTGTATCATTTCTGGCAGCGGTATAAATGATGGACAGAGCAGAAAGACCCCAGGAGAAGGGAAAATCAGTCAGCAGGCTGCTGGTAAGAAGACAGATAGTGGTGATGATGATCAACAACTAGGTGAATTAGGGCAGAGGAATCAAAGAAGAAAAGCAAGAGACAGATGGGAGAAATAATGAAAGACAGAATCAAAATGACTCAAGAGACTCTGATGGTGGAAGAGAGGAATGGAAATGTGTCAAAGTTTCAAAGGACTTAACCCAGGTCACTGATGGACTGCAGTGCCATTAACTAAGATAGGGGCCTAAGGGGAAAGTATCGTAATCCTTGCTTTTCACTCCAAATCCTCCAACCACTTTACTTAGCTTTTAAGCACCGTTAAGTACACTAGGAGGGAAAAAGCAGAACATGCAC
>NW_011480977.1:18311-20416 GCF_000754665.1 Bison bison bison
AAAATATCATGTTGAATTGGTTCACAATGCCTTTCAGGTCTATTATATCCTTCTGCTTCTCTATATGTTCATTCTATTTTTTGAGTATTTGATGTGGAAACCAACTAAAAATCTTAATTTATCTACTTAAATAATACTTGTAATAGATAGTGGAACTACATGTAATCTTGTTCTGTATTTTCGAAGTCAAGTAAAGGTGTTATCATACTTTCATAATTTAAAAAAATTAAAATTGAAAAAATAAATATCCATCAATATCTAATCCTAGGATTAGATAAAACCATTGAAAAGACTTGTCTTTGAATGCTCATGCTCTCAAAAAAATTATTTTTCCCATTTAGACAGTGCTTTCCAGCTACAAGACACATTTGCAAATCTTTTACTTGACTGTCACGTTTAGCCTGTGAGGTATGAAGGGCAAAGAGCATACCTATCTTACAGATAACATACTCTGTGCTTGCTATGCACCAGACATTGATCTAGATACTTTACATGTAGCTATGCACTGAATTCTTGTAAGAAAACCACAGATGGTATTATCCCCATTTTACAAAGACAAAAACATACCCAGAGATATCAATTAACTTACCCAAAGCAACATAGCTAGAAAGCAGCAGAGCTGGGATTTGAACCTGGCCAATCTGACTTCAGAGCCTAGACTCTTCAACTATCACACTTTATGTAAGAAGATAAGCCCAAGAGAGGCAATCTGACCAGCCAAAACTACTAGGTTCTGCCAACTAGTCAGAGATGAAACCTGCAGCCAAGGCCAGGTCTGGCTAATGCTTAATCCTATGCTCTATCTATTACTCTACATTGTTTACCAAGATGAAATGACTTCTTCCCTGGGCTGGCCAATTATTTTGACCTTTTTCCTCTTTGACCTTTGTCACTTCTACCAGAATGAGGTTCTGGAATCATTCACCTGCTGTGGAGCCTCACACAACTGTTCACTAGGATGGCATGCAGGTCTCTACTTAGAGAAAAATGATGACCTCAGTTACAGCCCCAACTGAATGGGTCCCATTGCAAAACCATCAATATCTCGCAGCAGATGACACTGACTTGCCATACAGGCTCACTGAGCATATACCACTCCCTGGACTACCTGCCCAGGACAAGCAGCAAGCAATGGTGGCACTGCAGCCTGCTTCCTCTGTGGAAGAGACAAAGCAAGGGCAGAAAAACACATTGGAAAAGTAGTTGCTATAGCGGTCAGGTAGAAAGGTGGCCTGCAGCTGTGAGAGCCTCGCTTTCAAGGCTGTCATAGAAAATGATGCTCAAAAAAATAAATAAAACACAAGATTTCTGTTTCTCAACTACTGGGCAAGAACAAAAGCCCAGCTTCTTTTATGCTGGAATGGTAAGGGGTAGAAGGAGGCCATGAATGGTACTACAGAGTGACAGTGAACCAGTAGATCCACCTCTGCTTCCATTGAGCTCTGTGACTTTGGGCAAGTCACTTCACCTCTCTGGGTCTCAGTTTACTCATCTGGAAAAACAAGTGAGGAGATGATCTCTGAGGTTCTTTTTTTTTTTTTTTTCAGCTCTGATTTGGCATCACTCAGCCATTTCCACCCAGCAAAGTGTTGCTAGAACATTTTTCTTCAGTATCTGTAAGTCAACCAAAGAAGAAATGGGCTACAACAAAGGGAAAGAAGAATGCATGCTTGCATGCTTAGTCGCGTCTACTCTTCTGTGATCCCTTTTAACTTCAGCCCACCAGGCTTCTCTGTCCATGGGAGTTTTCAGGCAAGAATACTGGAGTGGGTTGCTACTTCCTTCTCCAAAAGAAGAATTAGATAAAACAAAAATGGCCTTTTGCAGAAGGCTGAAAATTAGGTAATATATAGGCAAAAGACTTAAGCACAGTACCTGAACCATGATACATGCTCAAACTGTTTATCATCACTTATATTGAAAATATTATCAAAGTGTTATCAAAAAGTATTATCAAAGTATAGTTTATATCAAAAGTATTATCATCACTACTACTCCTAACTTTTAGAGTGTACAGAGATAACCAAATATTATGATGAGCTCTTTCTCCTAAATTTAACCCCCCTTTGCCCATATAACCCTATTTCAGGTTTATGGTATTTCAG
>NW_011480977.1:20602-20751 GCF_000754665.1 Bison bison bison
CACCAACTGTCCTTAGTGTCTATGGACATTTATGACTGAAGAGTGAGAACCCAATCCCAAGGGAAACTGAAGAAAAAATAAAAAAGAAATGGGAGGAGCCAGGATTAATCTTCAGTTCACTGCAAACTGGCTGTGGAAAGGGGATTAAA
>NW_011480977.1:21091-24683 GCF_000754665.1 Bison bison bison
CTCAGGGGCCTTGAGAGTCCTCCTGTGACTAGGGACCAGGGAAACAGGGAGAAAGGCCCACATGAAGCAGCAGCCAGCAGTCAGTGGTAGCTCAATGGGCCAAGTATAAAAGCATTGATGATAATAAGGTATTTATGCACATGACCCTGAGCAACATTCCTGCAGGGCAGGAAATAAAGTGTGGCAACAGGCATGCACACTCTCTCAAGTGCCTGGGACTTAGAAAAGGAAACTACAAATGCAAAATTACAAGGAACAAAAGTGTGGATAAGAAGGGGACCCTTGGGTACAGTCTCCCTTAATTTCTCAGGGTTGTCCTTTGTTTTAGGAATGCCCTCCAAGCCAATTCCTCCCAGGGAACCCGGATTATTACAGAAAACCTGACCTTACCCCAAGGAACTGCCTATTTACTCACAACACTTGCAAATAAGCCTGAAGGCCTATCAATGGCCTTGCTGGGGTGGGGCATCCCAACCCCAAGGCTGTGAAACCACAAGACCCAGGCCTTGGCCCCAGAGGGCTGCACAATTAAAGGGGACTTCTCTTTAGTGAGGGACTGGCTGCTGGGGTTCTAGTTCTGAGAGCAACTAGTCTTAAAAATGAGAGGGTTTCCATACCTGGGAGATACTCGAAGAATTGTCTTGTTCATTTGTTTGGTTTTTCATCCATTTGCTGAAATGTCAGGCAAGGCACTGGTCTATGTTTAACCTGCCTTTCTCCTCTGATAACTTAACTCTGGGAACAGGCAGCTATTGAGAGAGCTGCACTATCCTTAGTCAAAAGAAATTAATGAAGAAGTAAAAACTCAATCCACACACCTGTTTCTGCCCACCCCCAAACCAATCCTTTCCTGCTTCTGTCATGTTCTCGGTTTCCTAGGCTACCAATCTCAAGACAGCTGGTACCAGAGAGCCAGTCCATTGATGAAGAGCAGCAATAACTAAGCCCAGAGATCCCTGGACAGCCAAGCATCCCACCAATAACAGCCATCCTCCAAATGCTTCAGAAAACACTGAGTGATTTACAGTAACTTCTCAATTTCCCACAAAGCTATCCTTAGGCTTTGAACAATCAAGCAACCCTGCCCTGCAGAGATTATGTGGGTGCCAACTTCATGGAATCAGTATTTTTGCCTACCACATGAAATGAAGATGCCAGTGAAGTTTCTCTTGGGTGAGATTCTTACAGCTGCCTTCCTGTATCTAATTTGTCATCTTATCCCAGAATCAGGCATCCAAGCCCACAGCAGCAGCAGCCATAAGGATAACAAAGCTCATTATCATCACACAGCACAGCACAGCAAAAAAAAGTATTGACTGTTTACTATCTTAAGTGTTTTTATTACTCTCGTCTCATTGTTTCTCATTATTGTCTTACAACAGCCCTACAGGGTAGGTTTAATTATTCCAATTTACAAATGTGGTCACTCGGGGGTCAAAGAGGTTACCCAACTTGCCAAGGGCTACACAGCTAGTGGTAGGATCTGAACCCAGGCTTTTACCAACCTAGAGTCAGCTTTTGTGTGTGTGAGCGCGTGCGCTCCGTTGTGTCCAATTCTTCGTGACCCTGTGGACCTTAAGCAGCCAGTCCCCTCTGTCCATGGGATTTTCCCTGGCAACAATACTAGAGTGAATTGACATTTCCTCCCCACCTGGGAAGCTTCCCAGCTGGCACTAAAGAACCCTCTGCCAGTGCAGGTGACACAAGAGACATGGGTTCAATCCCTGGGTCAGAAGATCCACTGGGATAGAAAATGGCAACCCACTCCAGTATTTCTGCCTGGGAAATCCCATTGACAGAGGAACCTGGCGGGTTACAGTCCATAGGGTTGCAAAGAGTCAGATATGACTGATTGTGCACACACAGCTTTTACCCAGCATGACTTGAACCACTATATAGGAGTTCTATATACTACTGTGCATGCTAAGTCACTTCAGGCTTAGACGCCAGGCTCCTCTGTCCATGGGATTCTCCAGGCAAGCATACTTGAGTGGGTTGCCATGCCCCCCTCCTCCAAGGGATCTTCCTGACCCAGGGATCGAACCTGCATTTCTTATGTCTCCTGCATTGGCAGGTGGGTTCTTTACCACCAGCATCACCTGGGAAGCCCCCTATTACTACTATAATACTATATAGTACTATACAGTACTATTACTACGACAGTTGTCCCTTGCTATCCATGGGGGATTGATTCCAGGACCCCCCAGGGATACCAAAATCTATGGATGCTCAAGTCCCTTGTATACAATGGTGTTGTATTTGCATGTAACCTTGCACATACTCCCATATATTTCAAATTGTCTCTAGATTACTTACAACACCTAACACAATATAACCAGTTTCCAGTGCATAATAAATTCAAGTTTTATGTTTTCAAACTTTCTGAAATTTTTTTCCCTAATATTTTCAATCTGTAGTTGGTTAAATCTGCAAATTGGAACACACATTTATGGAGGGCTGACTGTACTATGAAAAGCTGCTAACATTTATTGCTGACAATGAGCCAGAATTTCTGCCAAATGCTTGATTTAAGTTATTCCATTTAATACTCACAATAGCCCTATTAGGTAGGTACTGTGATTATATCCATTTTACAGATGAGTGAAGTTGATAGCAGTTAAGTAACACGCCTACAGTCACACATGATTCTTGTTGTTTGGATGCTCAGTCATGTTTAACTCTTTTGTGTCCCCAGGGTCCTCTGTCCATGGGATTCTCCAGGCAAGAATACTGGAGGGGATTGCCATTTCTTTCTCCAGGGGATATTCCTGACCCAGGGATTGAACAAGTGTCTCCTGCATTGGCAGGAAAATTCTTTACCACTACCCACCCAAGGTCACATAATGATGGAGCTCAAATACAAACCCAGGAAATATGGTCCAAAAGCTCAGTCCACTCAGCTGAACCTGCATTAGGAAAAGGAGGCATTTCTAATGCCCAGCTTAACTTAGCCAGGTTCATTGCTACAGTCCAAACCTACTGAGTCCCATAAGAATTTCCCAAGTAAATGCCAAGGAGGAAACCTGTCTAGCCCTTCTGTGTACGTGCCAGTAGCTCAGATCTGATGCATCTAGGAAAAGACCAAAGACCTTTCTAGAAGTCTCTCCTAGCCAGTTTCCCTCGTGTCCAGCAGCTTCTCCTAATACTCTACCCAAAACATCTAATAAGTGTTTACCCAGGGCTCCCAGAGCCGTAGTTAAGGCCCTTAATGTGCAATCTGGCTCTGTGCCTTGTTTAATCAGCACCTGAATGAAATGTCTCTTTGCTAGCAACAGCCTGAGCACAAAGTCGTTCTGCAAACACAGCTGGTCAACTGGCAAAGGCGACTCAATTCATAGGCAAAATACACCCTGAGTTTATACCACCACTGATGTGTGCTGGAGACAGGGAGACTGGAGGAACTGAGATGGAATTAGAATGGGCTCATGCTTCCTTTGGGCTTCCCAGGTGGTGCTGTGGTAAAGAACCCGCCTGCCAGTACAGGAGATTCGGGTTTGATTCCTGGGTTGGGAAGATCCCCTGGAGAAGGAAATGGCAAACCATTCCAGTATTATTGCCTAGGAGAATCCCAAGGACAGAGGAGCTTAGCAGG
>NW_011480977.1:24973-29186 GCF_000754665.1 Bison bison bison
CCCTGCCTGCCTCCCTCTGACATTTGCTCCAGCAGCTACTGTTAAGGGTATGCAGCCAACGGAAAGATCCCCCCAACCCTCCCCTTCAGGATCACTGACCGCAACAGGTCAGTGTCCCTTGACACACCACACACTGACAGACGTGCAAACCATGCCCTGTTTAGCTGGCAGCTCTTTCTCTGGGAAAGAGCTGAGTAAACAGAGAGGACCGTGCCCAGAAGAGGAGGAGCCCTCCCCAGACATTCAGATTTAACTGCTGTATTCAAGAGCACCTTGGAGGGAGACTTACCCTGGGCATTCAGCAAGTAGGACAGCAAGACATTGATAACTCCAGTTCTCAGGGTGGGGGAGGATGGGAGGTGGAGCAGGAGAGAGGCCAACAACTGAGCAAGGAGCATGGGAAAGGCCACCTGCTCAAATTCTGAGACACACCCCACCAATTAAAGATCAAGTAAGGCTAACAAGGCCCTTTTAAAAAGTCCTGTCCTCCCCTACCTCTGTTGCATCTGAGCCATTCACACTGCAGTATGAACTTCCTACATGGAACTGATTTCTTCCTTATTTCCTTGGAGATAGGACCTCCTCTGGTGAAACAGGCATTTAGATGGAGTTGATCTGGAGCTTTGAGTACTCTGGAAAGAGGCAAACTTGGATGGGGTGAGTTGGGGGGGTTAGCGGGGGAAGACATGGAAGCAGGGGAAAAGAAATAGAAAAGAGAACGGTAGAAGAGCATGGAAACATTGCATCAGTTCCAGCTTCGTGGGGGCAGCAGCCATCCCATGAGCCACTAAAAATCATCTGGTGGGGGGTGGAATGCCTGCTACCTCATTTCCTGCATTTAATGTCTGCTCACTCTCTGTGTTCCGTGTCTGTCCTTGACCATGTGGGCCCTCCTTGGGACAGCAGAGAGAACACAACGTTCTATCTCACAAGCCCCCTATCAAGGACTTGTGATTAACTGCAGCTGTCTTATCAACAGGCCAGAAATGACAGAGCGTTCCAAGTTTTACGTGGTTTGCCAAGGGAGAAATACAAAAACAATGCCTGTCCCTGATAATAAAATGAAAATGACTCCAGGTAAGAGTTGTAAAGCTTTCCTGTGAAAGAGGAAGCAACTCTGTGCCTTTACATGTATCGTTTCCTATGCCAAGAAACCCTTTACTTCTGCAACACCTAGCCACCTCCTGGTCATTCATTTACACGTTTATTGAGCACCTACTATGAGGTGGGTCCCATGAGAGGCACTATGATAGAAAATAAGACAAACAAGGACCCCTGCTCTCAAAGAGCTAACATGTCTCCTTATGAGTCAAATGTCACCTCCTCCAGTATGCTTTCCTTAATTGCATCAGGAAAAAATAAAAGACCCTCTGGTCCTTAATGTTTGTTTCAAACCTGTCACATTGTAATTTAGTTGATCTTTACATGTTACATTGTAATTTAGTTGATCTTTACATGTTACATTGTAATTTAGTTGATCTTTATATGTTACATTGTGATTTAGTTGATTTTTACATGTTACATTGTAATTTAGTTGATCTTTTTTTCTTGCCTGTCTCATCTCAACTGTGGGCAACATTGAAGGCAAAGAATGTTTCTTATTTATCTTTGAATCTCCAGTGTCTGGCACAATGTTTGACACACAACAGGAACTGGACAAATGTTTGCTGAATACATGCAAGAATGGATACATTTCCATTAGCATTTAAAACTAAAGTCCTGCAAATAGAGAACTAGGATGCAATAATTCTGTATCAGTATTTTATCTTGTTAGTTCCCAAAGATCTCCAACACTGCAAGAATGGCAAAGGAGTGTAGGAGGACTGGAAGGTGATTAAAAAGAGGTTTGGCTGAAATCCTCCACTTATAAAAGCCACAGGCACCCAACAGGCCACTGGAATGCCAAAGTTACCTTAAAATCCACCTCACAATAACTCGGGGTCTTCAACCTCTAATTTCAACCACCTTATTTAACACCCACATAAATACCGAGGTACTACTAGAAGACCAAATGCCCACCCACAGGCCACCAGAATCACACCAGTCAGGAGGAGCATCGGAAGCAACATCCCACCTCATGCTTTGCTGCTAAGTCACTTCAGTCATGTCTGACTCTGTGCGACCCCAGAGATGGCAGCCCACCAGGCTCCGCCGTCCCTGGGATTCTCCAGGCAAGAACACTGGAGTGGGTTGCCATTTCCTTCTCCAACGCATGAAAGTGAAAAGTGAAAGTGAAGTCACTCAGTTGTGTCAGACTCTTCACAACCCTATGGACTGCAGCCTATGAGGCTCCTCCGCCCATGGGATTTTCCAGGCAAGAGTACTGGAGTGGGGTGCCATTGCCTTCTCTGACCTCATACTTTATCCACTAGATAATGTCTCTCAGAGTGGGATCCAATGCTCACTGGCATCAGAATCATTGAGGAACTTGTAATAAATGCAGGTTCCCATCCTCACCTTATAGGACCGAGACTGACTTAGACTCTGAGTGGAGAGCCAGGCATTTGCATGAGAACAAGGTTCCAAGGGAATCTTTCACAAAGAAAATTTGAAAAGCACTGCACTCCACTTCAGGTCCAGTCAGTCAGTTACTGGCAGAAGATGCTCTCAATTTAACAAAAGACATGAAAGATCACGGATTTGTTAGTGAACTCAGTGGGGGGTGGGGAGTCCTTTCATGATGTATGCGTAATCAAATCACGTTGTGCACTTTAAATATCTTACAATTTTCTTTGTCGACTATACCTCACAAAGCTGAACACAAACAAAGTTAACAAAAAAAAATATATGAAAGACCAGAAGTTGAGAAGTCTGGCTCTTCTTGCAAAGGGTATTTCAATGAAGCATGGTTGACAGTGAACAAGCTATTGAAAAATATAAAAGGGGAGAGATAGAAAGTGAGTTACCAGCTTAATAACAGTTTTTTTTTAATGTCTGATATTAAAGGAGGAAAAGAAGAAAGTAGACATTTCCAGATGTCAAACCAAGGGATTTAAGACCAAGATCCAACAGTGCAATTTCCTCAGTGCAATGAAAGTGAGCAGAAACTTGGGGCAGAGAATGGGCTGCAGTTCCTAATAACCAGCTCTTTGTGATGGAAATTCAACAAAAAGATGTGTGAGCTGGAGGTGAAACCACCTCTCTTTCTGGCTATTTCAAAAAAAAAAAAAACCAGACAGGAGTTTCTCTTAATAGGCACAGGAGACACAGGAACTGTGCCCATGAGACCTCAAGGGACCACAGACAGAACCACCAGAGGGAAAAAGAAAAAAGAACAGAAAAAAGTCAGTTCTGTCAGCCAGTCAGTCAGCCAGCATTATCCAGGCACACTACACATTAAGCAATTAATGTGCACATACAGTATTGTATTAAGCTCTGCAGGGTGCTACAGAGGGAAAAAAACATACTACTCCTTTCCTTAAAGAAAAGTATACACACTAATGGTAGAGAATGAACAAACATGTAAAATCAAACAACCCAGTTGAACACTTACCAAACTACCGACTTGTATACAAAGTCATGGGCTTCCCTGGTGGCTCATATGGTAAAGAATCTGCCTACAATGCAGGAAACCCGGATTCAGTCCCTGGGTCAGGAAGATCCCCTGGAGAAGGGAATGGCAACCCACTCCAGTATTCTTGCCTGGAGAATCTCATGGACAAAGGAACCTGGTGGGCTACAGACCATGGAGTCACAAAGAGTAGGACGTGACTGAGCAACTAATGCTTGCAATTTTTTCATGCAAAGGCTAATGTTAAAGAGGCTAACAGTCTGAGGAATATGCAGAGTTGGGAAAGGAGGACAAGAGGTATTGGTGGAATGAGTGGAATAACTGTGGAGTCAAGGTCAACTGGAAAGTTTCCCAGAGAATCTTCAGGACCATCTACAGAGGGGAGGAATTCACGACAGATCCCATGAAGACAGTGATGAAGGAGGTACTTCTATGGCAAAGGGACAAAAATCCAGGGGGCCTGTGGATCACCCCCTGAGTAGGAGTCTGCTGCATTCTATTACTTAACAGTAAGCTCCAGGCTGCATTGTATTAACAGGTGCACAGTGAGAAAAGGCTGAGAAAGAAATCTTTCCTCTCTGCTGGGTGTGGGCTGGACCTCTGGTCACAGTATCCAGTTTTATAGACTGTGTATAGAAGGGTATGCAGACGTGGGCAAGGATCCAGAGAAAAGCAACAGAACTAATTAGAGGAATGGATTCT
>NW_011480977.1:29354-31581 GCF_000754665.1 Bison bison bison
AGAGCTATCAAGAAAGGTGAAAAGTTGAGGTTTGTCAGTTTCTGAGTCAGAGGAAAAAAATCTATTGGTCATCTGCCAGCTCTGATCAGCTGTACCTGGCGTCTGTTTAAGTGACCACAGAGCTATTCAGAGGATTAAAATGCTTTGTTTCCATGTGGCCCATTTCACGAAGAAGATCAAGACAGGAAAAAGCTAAATAATTTGCTCAGGTTCCCTAGCAGGCGACAAGCAAAACTGGTATCATCATTTTAAATCCCAGGGCTGTCTGTGGGTTGTTTAATCCACCAATCCACACCATTTCCCTTATAATGGAAGGGACTCTGTCAAAGACTGTAACAATGAAAGATGGAAAAATTCTCTGCAAATTTCCTTGGGGGAGAATATGAAACAAACTAAAAAGGAATGTCATGCCTCATTGCTGAGGACCATACAAACATCACCCCATTGTGTCCCCCTGGACTGATGACACAGGACACAGTCCATCTGATAAGCCAGCAGATAGCTGGATCCCTCATTGCACCCATTACACACCAACATCAATTGCAACCATGAGCAAGTTATCAGTGCTCCAGACAACAGATGGGGATGAAGAGGTGTGGTTGGTCTGAAGTCAAGGAGGCAGGGGACAAAAAAGCCTAGTTCTCAAATCTATCAGGTTTTCTCTAAAACAAATCCATCATAGAGCAAATATAACATACCCATATACATCCAGTGAGTTCCAAAAGGTGTCACAAAAAGCTCAGGACCATTCTGAATATGTGCCATTCTGTGCTTTTGGCAAAAAGTGAAGTAGGAAAGTAAACAGTGAGACAAAAGCAGGTTAGCCATATTTGGTGGACATCAGCCTTCTAATATATCGTAAAGACAGAAAAATAGCAATGCTAACTCTAAAAAAAGGATGGGGCTCACTTGGTCTTAAAGGCTAAAAACCAGAGGCTTGGTGCTCAGGGGTCAATAGCATCAATTATTATTTGGAAAATGTCCAGCTGAGATCCAGAGTGCCATATGCACAGAGACACAGAGGGTTAAATGGCATATGCTATGCCCCACTAAGTTCAGGGCCCAACTGGGAGATACTGACACAGACATATACACAACAAACCGGAAGTGGACAATTAGACAAGACATCCAAAATTCGATCTTTGCAAGTTCCTAAGGCAGAGACAATCTAACTAGATGCAAAGGATAAAAGGCCATGAGTTTTTACGGACACAATCAGTCAAACTGTCTGGCATTTTAACCCTTCCGCTAAGAAACTGTAGATTTTAGGACTTAAATAGCTATGAGACTCTCTTCCTGCTAAAGCCCCAATTCCACTGTTGACAGCTGGGTTCTAAAGCCATCCCTGCCAGTACCTTGCTGGCAGTGTGATTTCCACTTTGGTTTTTTTTGTAAACAGCATAAACAGTCAGTAAATTCATTCCGTGTCACCCATACCTACGAAAATATTATGCACAGGGGACCAGCTAGCCACGCTTGAAGAAATACTTCTTGGTGTAATGGGTAAAAACCACTGATATTCAGCAAGGGGTTTAACAGTGGTGTGTTAATCCTGGTGCTTGCTGATTCCAAGAACCCTCAAGCATCCCCAGCTTAAGTCAGATGTGAGAAGGTGCTGCTTTAATCCTACAAACCTCTACCAGTCCCAAGTTCTAGGGCCCTTGAGATAACAGACGAGGCCAAAAAGAAACCTGACAGCAGGAATATTATTCAAGAACAGAACTCGGACACAAGAAGTACCCTGCCCTGTGCTTCTAAAGCTGGCGGTTGCCCAAAGGCAGCATGGCTATGAGGAGGGTCTGTGTATCAAAGGCCTTGGGAGGAAATACTTTACAGACTGAAAAATGGGAGGTAAGGAGACTAGTCGTTTTCCCTCCAGTGCTTCCATTTCCTGGCTGAAAGTAATACTGCCCTTATTACAAACTTACACTGCCTCTGCCGAACAAGGCCTTCTATAAAGCTATAATTGAGTCATCTTGTTGAGAGACACACATCAGAAATGTCTCTAAGCTCCTGCTTTCAATTCAGCTAATGTCTCCCTTTCCTTATCAGGACCTCTGAACTCCACAGAATTTACTGCCATGATATAGCCTAACTCAGCTAATTCACTTGCCAAAGTATTTCTTTGTACTCAACACCTCCCCTTTGAAACACACACAGTCACAGGGTAAATTTTAACATCTCTCTGTCCAGGCTCAAGCTTATCTAGCATAACCCTAAAGAAGAT
>NW_011480977.1:31919-34155 GCF_000754665.1 Bison bison bison
TTGCCATGCCCTCCTCCAAGGGATCTTCCTGACCCAGGGATCAAACCTGTATCTCCGGCATTGCAGGCAGATTCTTTACCATCTGAGCCACCAGGGAAGCCCAAATAAGTTAGAAAACTGTTTCCATCTGTTGTAATATTTCTTTTAAAGATTCACATCAGCTTTTAAAAATCCGTATGTCCCTGCTTCCAATAAGACCATAGGTAAGGTATGGAGTGTTGGATTCATCAAAGGCTAAGTCCCCCAGTAGGCCAGAAGTTTCTATTTAAATGACACAAAGCAGTAACTTGGGAGTAAAGGACAAAGCAGTACAATCCTGCTTGGTCTCAAGGATTCCTCAACCTGACTGTTCTTTGCCCCCACCACCTAGCTTCAGAATTTCAGCTAAGCACGGGACAACAGCAAAAGCACAGTGACAGGAATCAGTTCATAGTTCCCCAAACATCCATCTCTGCTGCACTCAGCCCCTGAGGGCCAACATCATCTATATGGACCCCTAAAGGGTGGCCTTCTCAGGTTTACTTTACGGGGAAAACCCAGGGAGCGAAAGATGAGGATGAGAAGGTGAACCATGACCACCTGAAATGAGCGAGGAGACCAAAAGCCATTTCTGGGATAGCTCTGTGTGGCACCCCCGGGCACTGCTTAATAGAGGAAAGAAGCACAGCACATAGACTGTCAAGACCTAGAAATTCAACTCTGCCTCGTTTTGCAGCCAGGCAAACTGAGAGCCAGGACAAGTACTTTCCCCAAAGTCACACAACTAATTAATGCCAGAACGAAGCCTCCAGAGTCTTCTAAAAGCCTCTAAAAACCTTTCCACTGAAAACCATGATGCTGCCAGGTTTGACGTCATCACCCCAGCAGCAGCCCCAATCGGGCTGAATTTAGTTCTTTGTTGACCTTCTAGATATGTGGTTGTCAGAGGCCTCAAGACCCCTTTGTCAAAGAGGTACCCTCTGACCCTCACCACCTGCCATCCAAAAAAAGCACTCCTGTCCCAAGAGCCTCACATAGCAATGGCTGAGATGTGTTGTTTCCTTTCATTAACAAAAAGCCCATTCATTAAAAAAAAAAAAGAAAGAAAGAGGACAGGCTCAAATTTACACAGAAGGTCTAACTGGGGGAACCCTTGGGTTTCCTGTGAATGGCATTACTTCCCAAGAAGGCCTCTAAAAAAATACTACCCACTCCAAGCCTACTGGATGCTTAGAGCCATCCCATCACTAAGAGCTGCTTTATTCTAAATCTGTCTACACCTCCTTATCACATCTGCAAGACTGAACGGGGTCTGTGGTCATTCACCAGTTTCCAGATTGGGAAACTGAGGCCAAGAACCTGCCATCCAAGGACTTCCTACAACACAGAGCTAGCAAGCATCTGCAGCATAAGTAGGCAGCACCATGCTGATCAGCAGCGGCCTCCCAGAGACTGCTCTGCATTCCGAAACCCCAAAGAGGGTGGGTTAGCTTTCCAACCCAGAAAGCTAATTCATCTTTTGGTTGCAAGCGAGCAACCTCCCATCCCCGAGTCCCCCCGCCAGGCCTGTGAAACCGAGACAATTATCTCAACCTCCTGCCCCACACAAGGTTGTCACGAGTCTCCTGAGAAAACAACCTTCTACAAATATAAAAGCAATAAAGATGCTAATGACAGGTTTCACAACTGTCCCTGAATAAAACACACCAGGTTTTCCACAGCCTGAAATCTAAAAGAGACAGCCCCCCCACCCCATGCTCTTCTCCTCTTCCTACCCTTCCGTGATATTATAGTTTTAGATCATCTCTCTACACAGGCTGAGTACAAAAAGACAGTCTCGCTCTTGGTTGGTGCTCACCCAGATTATTTTTATGTATCTGGCAACTTTCCTTTTCAATCTCATTTGTTTTTCTTAGCACCGCTAATGGGAGATAAAGAAATCAGCTCTCTGGGCACCCCTGGACTGTGACCTCAGGAGAGAGAATGAGAATGATAAGATGGAGAGGTTTGCAGGAAATAAATACCCTCTCACCACAGAGAAGAGGTCACGAGTCTGCCTGGGGTCTGCTTCAGAGTGCAGTGAGTCGGAGTTTGGTGCTGCTCTGACACCTCAGAACTCAAAAGGAAGACCTCACCCTAAGATCCTAAACTCCCAAAAGAAAGTCATTAAGAGAAACCTACAAAAGTATTTCCCCCAAGTATGACCGGAACCTTCTGTGACCACCTCCAGGAAAGAAAGCCACCAGGCCTCTGGGAA
>NW_011480977.1:34459-34977 GCF_000754665.1 Bison bison bison
ACCTGCTCTGGCTGGCAGCCACGGCCACCCCTACCGTCCTCCTTCGTCTGCCTCAGGATGTGCCGCAGGGCCACCAGGATCTCCAACAGGGCCAGGGTCAGGACCACCACACTTTCCAGCAGCCGCTGCTGCCAAGAGAGGAAGGCAGCACAGTCGGGGCCCCCATTGCCCGCAAAGCTGGGGTCCACGCCCCCATAGAGCCAGTCCAGGAGACTTTGGTAGCTATACCGGGACATGATGCAAAGTGGCTCCCCACGACCACCGTGCCAGGAAGCGAGAGCGAGATGGAACACAAGCCCCGAGGGTGGCCCGGGTGGTGGGACATATACGGAGGGCACACCCCGCCCCCGCACCCCCCTCCGGACACCGGGGCAACCTAGAGCAGGGGACGGAAGCTACACGCGAGGCCTGGGGCCAAGTGCTGGCTCTAATTTGTCCCTACGGCTGCCTGGGGAGCCCCCCGCGCTTCTCCAGTGGCCACCAACGAGGCAGGGGGGAAACGAGCCGGTGGGCCACCT
>NW_011480977.1:37209-37427 GCF_000754665.1 Bison bison bison
CTTCTTTGGGAGTTCTGCCTAGAGGGTCTTGTGTTTGCAAAATGACTGTGTTTAGTGCCAGGCCAGCTTGCTCGCCTGAGGCACAAATTCCTCTCTTTCAAAGGTAGAATAGCCAAGTGTTTTGACAACTCTGGGATACTAATGATAATTATGCCATTTACTTGCTGTGTCACCTTGGGCAATTTACCTCTCTGTACTTCAGTTTCCCTCTCTCAACC
>NW_011480977.1:37527-38222 GCF_000754665.1 Bison bison bison
GGTCTTCATCTTTTCTAAACCCTCCTCAGCACCTAGCAGAGTGGCAAACATAGTAGGCACTAGGCAGACACCAGGAGAGTGTTGTCCCCATTATTGTTGTTTTGTCTCTCTTGCCACCCCATGGATTATTGCCCACCAGGCTCCTCTGTCCATGGGATTTCCCAGCAAGAATACTGGACTGGGTTGCCATTTCCTTCTCCAGGGGATCTTCCCGACCCAGCAATTGAATCCCCATCACCTTCATTGGCAGTCAAGATGGATTCTTTACCACTGAGCCACAAAGGAAAGTCTGTTGTCCCCATAGATAAAAGGTAAACAATAATTGAGCTGAAACAGTGGGTCACATTTTGGAAACTCAAAAAGCTTCATACAAATGTACTGATCATTTATTTCCTTGCTGGGGCACAGCCCATTGGCTTTCTTGTCTCTGAACAGTAAGAAAAGCAAACGAACTTGGTTTTTAAAGTAGAACCTTGAAGTGCAGTGAAAAGGAAACCTGGACCTTGGGTAAAGTCATCTCTCTGTGCTTCCATGTACTCAGGTTAAGATGAGGGGAAGTGGACTAGAATGGCTATTTTTTTTTAGCTTTATTTTGGCTGCTCTGGGTCTTTGTTGCTGCATGCGTATTTTCTCTAGTTGCAGTGATCAGGGGCTACTCTTCATTGCAATGCACAGGCTTCTCATTGTGGTGGCTT
>NW_011480977.1:38322-39058 GCF_000754665.1 Bison bison bison
CAATCGTACTCTAGCTGGAGGAAAAGATGGAGGAAAAGAAGCTTCCCCAGACCTCTTTCCGTCCTCCCGCCCTGCGACGGAGCAGCTGTTTCCAACCTGCGCTTGGCCGAGAGTCCTGCCACTTAAAACGCCCGCCAGGCTGTGGAGGGGCCCAAGAATTGGATAAGGGCTGCTGGCAGAAACAGGGCCCCCTCTTCCCTGCTGCTTCCTACCCATAGACTGGGATTTGCTTTTCTTTGGGCAAGGAAACAGGAAAAAGACCTTTTCAGAATCCACTTTGTGTTGGTTTAATATCTATTGAAGACTCACAAAGAGGAAAATAGCCAGAAAAAAACAGGCACCTTGCCTGGGAAACACGTTCTGGTGTTCGCTGCCAGCCATTTTCCTGCTGTCCTTTCCAAGTCTGGTTTAACCCCACCTAGCCTCAGAGCCAGGTAGCTTTGCACAGACAGCATCCACCTTAGGGCCTGATGCTCTCGAAGTGCTAATTAATAAAGAACAACAACAAACAAGGATCGATTCAGCAGCTCACTCGTTCTCTGTCGGTGTTTTGTTAAATCCTCTGCACAGTATATATTAAGGGTAAAACTGGAGTTCTGGTGATGACTGTAGCCTGAGACCTCAAGTTCCTGTCTTCAAGGAAGTCAGAAGGAGATGATAGCACTCAGTAAACGGCTTCATTAATCCGTGCAGAAATCTTCCCTCTTAGCTCAGTCAGTGAAGAATCTGCCTGCAA
>NW_011480977.1:42427-43151 GCF_000754665.1 Bison bison bison
AATGTCGCTCAGTCATGTCCAACTCTTTGTGACCCCATGGACTATAGCTCACCAGTCTCCTCTGTCCGTGGAATTTTCCAGGCAAGAATACTGGAGTAGGTTGCCATTTCCTCCTCCAGCGGATCTTCCCAACCCAGGATCAAACCCATGTCTCCAGCATCTCCTGCAGTGGCTGGCGGGTTCTTTACCATTGTGCCAGCTGGGAAGCCCATAATGACAATAGTTCAGCAATAAAACAAAGTCCTAGTTTCTCCTCAAGGAATATACATAACCATCTGACATATATCCTGAGTCTTCTGCAGGAACTAAGACACATACCCCTACCCAGGTGAAGGGTGGTTACTACTTGCTGAACACAAGCATGTAGACCTCAGACTGGATGATTAAGATGCCAGAAACATGTCTGTTATCTCACCACTAACCAATCAGAAGAAAGTGATTGGTTTGATCCCAATCAGAAGAAAGTCATGCACCCTGTAGCCCTCCCCTAAAATGTTGCCTTTGAGGCAATCCTTCCCTTAAAAGCTCTTCCCTGAAAACCTTAGGGAAGTTCAGGTCTTTTGAACATGAGCTGCCCATACTCCTTTCTTGTCACCTGCAGTAAAAGCTGTACTGGCCTTCACCACAACCTGGTGTCAGTAAATTGGCTTTACAGTGTGGTGGGTGAGCAGACCCAAAATTTGGTCCACAAACATATATAGGAGATATGAAGTGAAGTGAAGTG
>NW_011480978.1:0-1353 GCF_000754665.1 Bison bison bison
ATTCTTGACATCATCAATTATGCAAATCAAAACTACAATGAGGTATCACCTCACAATAGTTAGAATGGCCATCATCAAAAAGTCTAGAAACAATAAATGCTGGAGAGGGTGTGGTGAAAGGAGAATCTTCGTACACTGCTGGTAGGAATGTAAAATGGTACAGCCACTATGGTCAACAGTATAGAGGTTCCCTCAAAACCTAAAAACAGAGCTACAATATGATCCAGCCATCTCACTCCATCCTATAATCTGGAAAATAAAATGGTTCAAAAGGATATATGCACCCCAGTATTCATTACGGCACTGCTTACACAACAGTCATGGCCTGAAGCAGCCTAAATGTCTATTGACAGATGAATGGATAAAGAAGATATGGTATATATGCACAATGGAATATCATTCAGCCACTAAAAAGAATGAAATAATGCCATTTTCAGCAACATGGATGAACCTGAAGATTATTATACTAAGTGAAGTAAGTGAGAGAAAGATAAACATCATATGATATTTATATGCAGAATGGGGGGAGGGTTAGATTGGGAGTTTGGGATTGACATGTATACAATGCTATATTTAAAATAAAATGTCAGACGTCCCTGGTGGTACAGTGGTAAAGAATCTGCCTACCAATGCAGGAGACACTGGAGATGTGAGTTCGATCCCTGGGTTGGGAAGATCCCCCGGAGAAGGAAATAGCAACCCAATCCAATATTCTTGCCTGGAGAATCCTGTGGACAGAGGAGCCTGGCATGGTGCAGTCCATAGGGTTGCAAAGAGTCAGACACGACTGAGCGACTGATCTGATCTGATCCCTAATACTAATATAAACTTTTCTTGTATGGAGGTGATAGTTCAATCCAATGAGTTTAAAGTTCTGCAAAGAGAAAACACTTATTTTTAAATATTTTCTATTTGGAAAAAAAATTAAAATAAATGGTAACTGGAAATGTTAAAAATACAAAATGTATGGTAAAATAAAAGTTAATTAAATAATCCATAATCCCACCAACCAGCAATAACTACTATTAACATGTTGGTGTATTTTCTCCAATTTTTTTCTGTTACATGTGTTTATTTAATATTATAAAATGGAGATATTACATTTTGTTTGGAAATTCTTTTTCAACAAACTTTGTAGCTGAGTATTTTTCCATGATACTCAATATTCTTTATAAACATGATATTTATATTGTTCCTAACTTCTGCTATTATAAACAAACTATAATGAACAGCTTAGCATATAAAAATCTGTTCACTTCTCTATTTCCTTACTAAAACTTCCTAGAGGTAGAATTACTGTAATAAAGACTAAATATTTTTCAGACTCTTGTTATATACTGCCAATTTGCTCAT
>NW_011480979.1:0-423 GCF_000754665.1 Bison bison bison
GGGGTCGCACAGAGTCGGACACGACTGAAGTGACTTAGCAGCAGCAGCAGTATAGATAGTTGGGTTGTAAGAATTCATAGAAAGCTGAAGCAGTCACAGAAGAGATGGGGCTCTTGGTAACAAATGATGAAAACTCAACTCATCTTAATTAAACACACACACACAGAAGATGGGGATGATACTTTATTGGCTCAATTAACTGGGAAACCTACTGCAGGAAGCCATCTCATGCACCATGTGAATATAACATAGCCAAGACTGCAACAGCTCTGATGATGCTATAGGAGCCCCAGACTCGCAATGTCCTAGGTAAGCTACCCGAGAAGGGAAAAGAGTCTCTTTTCCTCTAGCTTTAACAAGCAAGTCCTAGTTCTGTTTTGTATATAAATTCATTTGTATCTTTTTTTTTTGTTTCCACATCTA
>NW_011480979.1:4423-5554 GCF_000754665.1 Bison bison bison
GAAGCACCAACTGTAACTTTAGGCTACTGAGTCTGTTTCCTCATCTGTGAATGAGGGTAATATTAATATCTACCTCATAAGTTGCTTTGAGGATGAAATGAGATAACATATGTTAAATGCCTAGCATACAGTAAGTGTTCATTTACTATTTTCTGAAATCTTGAATCATCTTTACTATCATTAAATTCTTTTTTAGGTTGGTTGCCTATCTCCTCTTCATTTATTTGTTCTTGTGGAGTTTTATCTTGTTCCTTTGAAACACATTTGTCTGTCATCTCATTTTGTCTAATTTTCTGTGTTTGTGGTCTCCTTTCCGCTGGCTGGATGCTCATAGTTCCTCCTGCTTCTGATATCTGCCCTCTGGTGGGTGAGGTTGGTTCTGAGGCTTGTACAGGACTCTTGGTGGGAGGGACTGGTGCCTGCCCACTGGTAGGTGGATCTGGGTCTTGTCCCTCTGGTGTACAATGCTGTGTCAAGGGGGGATGTTTATAGGTGGCTGTGAGCTCAGTATCGCTTCAGGCACTCTGTCTGCTGATGGGTGGATTTGCGTTCTTATCCTGCTGGTTGTCTGGCATGGGTCATTCCAGCACTGGAGGCTGTAGGTTGTTGGGTAGGGCTGGGTCTGATGCAACCTCTTGGGGGCTCACACTGATCACTATTCTCTGGGGCCTCTGTCAGCAGTGTCCTTGCCCCCTCTAGTGAGTGTTCATTTATGATTATTCAGTTAGTCTTGAACTTTCTGCCTTTAAACTTCACAGCATGCCAGTTTTTCCCTCAGGCTTTTGGCATGTGTATCCTAGGCCAGGATCAATTTTTCCAGTCTTCTGCCTCCCACTGCCCTGCATGCTTTTGCTACTTAGTGCCTTTATAAAGCTGAAACAGATGACTATGAGCAGTGTAGAGGAAGGATGTGACAACTGTCAAAGGGATATCTTTAGGTTCAGTCCCCTCCTTGTTTGAGTCCTAAGACAAGACTACCCTGAAGCCTTTACTTGCCTTCTCAGGCTTTGGATTGGTTTAGCAGTGTCCCATCTAGGTTATCGTAGGAGTGGAGTAAACATCAAGGAGCTGGTAAGCACCTCATTTTCCCGAGTCCCATCATATCCCTCAGGCCCTAGAGCTCAACTGATC
>NW_011480979.1:8466-9645 GCF_000754665.1 Bison bison bison
GAGGTGGAGTGCTTTGCTCCTTGCAGTGGTTCTCAAACTTCAGTATTGATAAGAAAGAAGTGATTCTGATTCAGGAGACCTGGGGTAGGGGTGACGACCCATGAAGGTTTGTCCGACACTTTCCCAGTTTTAGTACTGAAAGTCCAACGTTTGGGAAAGCTCCTCCGTCTTGGGAAAACCCAGATGATTGGTCACCCTGGTTCTGAATGAGTTGTTTTAAAATAGCAGCCCCAGGTGTTCCTGGCGCAGGTTGTCCCCAGGCCACACTCTGAGGCACTGCAACAGGAATCAAAAGGTTTGGTGGAGGCCCAACTTGCCTCACTAACTCTGATCTCCATTCTGATACCAAATAATAGGGTTGGCTCAGCTGCTGCTGTTCTCTTTCCAACCTTAGCTAAAAGGAACACTTTGTAAGGCTTCAATTGATTCAAGAAGATTGAAAATGCAGGGCTAAGTGATTAAACCTCTTACAGATGGAAGAACATTTAAATGCCTAAATTGCCTGAGTACTTTAAAAGTAGGGAGAAATGGCCAAATTGTATCACCAAAAAGGTCTAAAATAATCAGCTAAAAGGAACCACTCAGAATGTGAGTGGCAGAGTGTCGTTTCTTCCCAGTCTGCTGACCTCTTCACTTCAATGGCTATGGGCAGAGTTGTTAAGTGATCTATGAAATGTTAACCTTTCTATCATGGCTGCAGATGCTGTCACTGGAATAAATTTGAATTCAGTTGATGAAAGGGTGTCAAAGGACACCAATCTCTCTTTCCTCAATCATCTCCAATTCTTTCAAAGATTTTCTGCTCAGTTGTCACTATGACCTGAAATCCGTTTCAGTTTTTCCACCTTAGATTTCGTGGTTGAAATGTGTACAATTAAGGATACCATCTTTAGTTTTATATAAGCCAGTCTGAATAGTAAAGGTGTATTTTCCAATACAGGTGCTATTTACAGTTTGTGGTATGTGTTGGTGAGGATGTGGAGAAATTGGAGCCCTCGTGCATTGTTGGTGGGAATGTAAAATGGTGCAGCTGCTATAGAAAAGTTTTGCAGTTCCTCAAACAGTTCAACATAGAATTACCATATAACCCCAAAATTCTTTTCCTAGGAATATGCCTCAAAGAACTGAAAACAGACTCAAACAAATACTTATATGCAAATGCTCACAATGGCCAAAGGG
>NW_011480979.1:9745-11027 GCF_000754665.1 Bison bison bison
TGGTTTCTCTGCTTCTGCTCTCACTCTATGATGATTTATTCTCTGAAAATATCAAAGAGATCTTTAAAAATGTCAATCTGGCCATTTCACTCCTCTGCTTCAGACCTTCCAATATCTTTTCTGAACAAGTATTCAGAAAAAGAATGAAATCCAGGCCTCCAGATTTAGACACTTCCTGCCTCCCCAGACTTCTCTCATATGACTCTTCCTGTTGTTCATGACACTCCTCTCACACCAGCTTTCTTTGTATTTCTCCAACACGTTAAGCGCTTTCCTGCCTTAAGGCTCCTGTACCAGCTATTCCCTCTGTCTGGAACATTTCTCTCCCAGCCTGCAAATGTCTGGCTTTCTATCATTTAGAGCTTGGCTCAAATGTCACCTCCTCAGAGAACCATTCCCTTATCAGCCAATCAAAAGTAGATTCTCCATCTCAATCTTGTTACTCTATTTTATTTTGTTCATAGCATTTATCAAAGCTCCTGTCATAATATATTTCTTTGTGGATTGTTTCCAGGACCCCTGGCAGATACCACAATCTGCTGATGCTCAAGTCCCTTATATAAAATGGTGTAGTATTGGCATATGTCCTATGCACATCCTCCTATATACTTTAAATCATGTCTAGGTTATAATGCCTAATAACAATGTAAATATTATGCAAATAGTTGCCAGTACATGGCAAATTCAAGTTTTGCTTTATGGAACTTTCTGGAATTTTTTCAAATATTTTTCAATATGTGGTTGGTTGAATATGCAGAGGCAGAACCTGTGGATGTGAAAGGCTAACTGTAGTTGTAGTTCTAGGAAAGTTCTCCATCTGTATGCTGGAACATGCCAGACATAAATCCCTACATAGATGCCTATATTCACACCTCAACTTAGGCTCTTTTCTCTGAGGAACTTATGGCTCTCTCTCTCTCTCTCTCTCACTCCATATATATATATATATACTAAAATATATATACATATTCATATACATACATACATATATATTATACATCTTTTCCAGTAAATATTCCTAGAATGAATAGATGAAAGAATGAACTTCTACAATCTCTTCTCTGTTTCACCTCACACTTAGATACAAGCAACAGTGATGATTCTGATATTTGCTTGGTCATTATATTTCCCTAAAAGCACCATCCTCCAAATGAAGGAGGAGGGCCACCTAAATGTCAGTTAAAGCAATTAGCCAAGGCAGTGAGTGCCACAGTGAGCCAGCTGCAGGCTTTGTGTGTGTGTGTAGGCAGTGGTCTTCAGTGGGGAGAGAAGGAGGTGGAGT
>NW_011480979.1:14152-15682 GCF_000754665.1 Bison bison bison
GACAGGCTACAGTCCACAGTGTCTCAAAGAGTCAGACACAACTGAAGTGACTTAGCATACACACATGCGTAACTGATTAACCATGTTGTGTTAGTTTCAAGTGTACACCAAAGTGACTGTTATGCATATACATTTATCTATTCTTTTTCAAATTCTTTTCCCATTTAGGTTATTACAGGATATTGAGCAGAGTTTCCTGAGCCATACAGTTTTTTTTTTTTTAACTTTTTATTTTGTATTGGGGTATAGCCGATTAACAATGTAATGATAGTTTCACGTGGCCTGTGAAGGGACTCAGTTATACATATACATGTATCCATTCTCCTCTAAACTCCCCTCCCATCCAGGCTGCCACATAATATTGAGCAGGGTTCCCTGTGCTATACAGTAGGTCCTTATTGGTAATCCATTTTAAATATAGCAGTGTGTACATGTCCTTCCCAAACTCCCAATCTGTCCCCAACTGATTCTGAACTCAGTTGTCCAAGGACCACATTCTGAGAATCTTTCTCTTTCATGGTGCTGTGACCTCAATCCTCAACCCATCTTCATCATTTATCTTTAGCAATGTGATAGACACCTCATTTTTTTCCTCATTGATGGGTCTTCGCACTGTTGTAGGAAATCAATTGACCACATATGTACTGGTCTATTACTGAACTCTCAATTCTTTCTCAATGTATGCATGCATGCTAAGTCTCTTCTGTAATGTCTGACTCTGCAAACCCAGGGACTATAAACCACCAGGCTCTTCTGTCCATGGGACTCTGCAGGCAAGAATGCTGGAGTGGGCTGGAATGTCCTCCTCCATAAGATCTTCCCAATGCAGGGATCAAAACTGCATCTCTTATGTCTTCTGCATTGGCAGACAGGTTTTTACCAATCTCAATTATCTATATGTCTATCTTTATGCCAGTACCACATATCCTTTTTATATTGAGGTAGAGTTCACATCACTTATAAATCACCATTATAGCCACTTTAAGTATACATTTCAAATGCTTTTAGTTTATTTACAATATTGTGAAACTGTTACCAACATCTAATTCCAAAACATTTTTCGCCTACCAAAAAGAAACCTGTACCCATTAAGCCATCAGTGTGCATTCCTCTTTGTCTACCCCCAGCTCCTGGAAAGCACTAATCTGCTTTCTGTGTCTATGGACTTGCCTACTCTGGATATTTCATATTAAAACAGAATGATATACTGTATAAACTTTTGTGTTTTCAAGGTTCATCCATGTTGTATCAATAACATGTATCAATACTTTATTCCTTCTTGTTACTGGATAATATGCCACTGCATGTAACATACCCTATCATAGGCAATTGAATTATTTCTGCTTTTTCACTTTTATGAATGATGCAGCTATTAATGTACAAGTTTTTGAGTGGACATATGTTTTCATTTCTCTAGGAGTGGAATTGCTGGGTCAGATGGTAACTCTATGTTTAACTTATTGCTGCTGCTGCTGCTGCTAAGTCGCTTTAGTCGTGTCCGACTCTGTGCGACCCCATAGATGGCAGCCC
>NW_011480980.1:0-1156 GCF_000754665.1 Bison bison bison
AGAGACCACAATCAACACCCACCACCACAGAGACCACCACCCCCACCACAACCACAGAGACCCCAACACCAACACCCACAACAACAGAGACCCCAAGCTCAACATTTACCACCACAACAGAGACCACAACTCAAACACCCACCAGCACAGTGACCACCACCCCCACCCACCACCACAGAGACCACCACCCCCACCATTACCACAACCACAGGGACCACCACCCCCACCACACCCACAACCACAGTGACCCCAACACCAACACCCACAACAACAGAGACCCCAAGCTCAACATTTACCACCACAACAGAGACCACAACTCAAACACCCACCAGAACAGAGACACCACCCCAACCCACAACCACAGAGACCACCACCCCCACCACTACCACAACCACAGGGACCCCAATCGCAACACCCACCACCACAGAGACCACCACCCCCACCACTACCACAACCACAGGGACCCCAACCCCAACACCTACAACCACAGAGACCACCACCCCTACCACAACCACAGAGACCACCACCCCCACCACAACCACAACCACAGGGACCCCAACACCAACACCCACAACAACAGAGACCCCAAGCTCAACATTTACCACCACAACAGAGACCACAACTCAAACACCCACCAGCACAGTGACCACCACCCCCACCACAACCACAGCCACAGTGACCCCAACACCAACACCCACAACAACAGAGACCCCAAGCTCAACATTTACCACCACAACAGAGACCACAACTCAAACACCCACCAGCACAGTGACCACCACCCCCACCACAACCACAGAGACCACCACCCCCATCACTACCACAACCACAGGGACCACCACATCAACACCCACCACCACAGAGATCACCTCCCCCACCACAACCACAGAGACCCCAACCCCAACACCCACAACCACAGGGACCCCAACCCCAACACCCAGCACATCAGAGACCACCACCCCCACCAGAACCACAACCACAGGAACCCCAACCCCAACACCCACAACCACAGTGACCCCAACCCCAACAACCAGCACCTCAGAGACCACCACCATCACCACAACCACAGAGACCACCACCCCCACCACACCCACAACCACAGTGACCCCAACACCAACACCCACAACAACAGAGACCCCAAGCTCAACATTTACCACCA
>NW_011480980.1:1973-2238 GCF_000754665.1 Bison bison bison
AGAGGGGCTGGGTAGCAGACATCTCCTGCAGAGCCGCCATGTTTCCCAACACTCCCCTCCAAGAGCTTGAACAAACTGTGGTGTGCAACACCTCTGTTGGGCTTGTGTGCAAAAACCAGGACCAGAAGCCAGGGGGAGCCACCCAGCCTGCCTGCCTCAACTACGAGATCAACGTCTACTGCTGTTTTGTTCCACGTAACTGTGTCTCCACACCTTCGACGAGCACTACCAAGACCCCAGGCTCATCATCTACCACCCGTTCAAC
>NW_011480980.1:3213-6588 GCF_000754665.1 Bison bison bison
ACCCCCACCACTACCACAACCACAGGGACCACCACATCCAACACCCACCACCACAGAGATCCAACTCCCCCACCACAACCACAGGGACCCCAACACCAACACCCACAACCACAGGGACCCCAACCCACACCAGCACCTCAGAGACCACCACCATCACCACAACCACAGAGACCACTACCCCTACCACAACCACAACCACAGTGACGCCAACATCAACACCCACAACCACTGTGACCCCAAGCCCACCATCTACCACCACTACAACAGAGACTCCAACCGCAACACCCACCACCATAGTGACCACAACCCCTACCACAACCACAACCACAGGGACCCCAACCCCAACACCCACAACCACAGAGATCCCAACTCCCATCACTACCACCACCACAGAGACCCCAGCTCCAACACCCACTGGCACAGTGACCTCAGGCTGGCCATCTACCACCACCAGCACAGCTGTGGAGCCCTCTAGCACGCCACTGACCCCGACGCTGACAATGCCGACGGTCACTCCAGTGGGAGGCACCACCCTTCCAGGTACTTGGACACCAGTGTGGTTTGTACTCATGGTTCTTCCTCTCATCAGGGGTGCATCACAGCTCCTGGGAGTTCAGACAGGTACCTCCACTCTTCCCAGGGAATGCAGTTCCCAGGAAGGTTTTAGAAGGGCTCACTGGCCGTCCCACCAAGACCTACGGCCAAGTGTTCACAGAGGTGCTGACCCTCAGCCTGTGCCTGCTCCCACGGGATGTCTTTCCTTGGGCATGGCTGCTCGTGGCCCACATCCTCAGCCTACAGCTATATGATGGGTTCTGTGGGCAAAGCCCCCCTGCGGGAGCCACCAAAGGACCTGGGGCCTTGTGGGGAGTCGAGGCTGCTGGCCGGGCACCCTGGGAGACCCTCCTCTGTCCCCCCACTCCCACTGGTGCTTCCCCACTGGGGCTTCAGGGGCCAGTGGCCAGCCCCTCCGGGCGGAGCAGTGTCCCATGGTAGCCGCCCCGTTACACACCCCGAGGCCCGTGGGCCTGACGCCCCGTCCAGCCCCGAGGCCTGGAGCTGGGACGTGGATGGGAGGCCTCCACACCACGTGCTGTGCCTCCAGGGCGCTGCCTGTGTGTGTTTGCTGCCATGCCGCCCGTGCACTGAGTGGACCCCCTCAGCCCTTACAGCACCCTCCATTCTTACAGGCTCGCCGACCCCGGGGCCCCCCTCCTCGAAGACCACCCCCACCCCTGGATCCACGACGGGGCCGCCTTTACCCAGCACAAGCCCCGTTTCCAGCCCCACGTCAGCAGGACGCCCGTCGACCACGCCAGAGTCCACCAGCACCTGGACCTCCAGTGTGTCCGCCTCCACTGTGACCCCAGGAACCTCCCCCCACATTACCATGAGCACCAGCGGGGTCACCCCCTCCGCCATAGTTCCATGCTGCTTCTTGAATGAGACCTACTACGCCCCAGGTAAGCAAGCTCTTCGTTCTGATTCAGCAGCTCAGGCTGGTGGTGCTCTGGGTTCCCGGTGCTTGGGGGTCACTCAAAGGTCTGCACTGAGAGCTTTCTTGGGAAGCTGGGTGCTAGGCCTGGGTGGATGTCTCCATGGCCGGCCCCACGTGCTGCAGCCACAGATCGGGGCAGTGGGAGGTGTGGGCTTCTTTCTCGTGGCCTCTGGGGGAGCTAGCCTGAGTGCTCGGGGTGGCGTCAGCACTGGTCTCTCCCCTTGCAGGCGAGCTGGTGTACAACGGCACGCATGGAGACACGTGCTACTACGTGAACTGCTCGCTGGACTGCACGCTTGAGTTCTTCAACTGGTCGTGCCCGTCCACACCCTCCCCAACACCCAGCCCATCCACACCTACCACCCACGAAGCCCGCACATCCAGCAACCCGCCCCCCGGGGTCCCCGGGTGCCCGGACTTGGATCCTCCCAGGCAGGTCTGTGTCTGCGGCGGCTTTTGTCCCCTCTGGCATCTAAACCCCCACATGCTGCCTTCCCGTAGGTCACGCCCCTGCCTCTGCCCCACACCAGCCCAGTCAGGCCAAGGCTTCTGGCAGCCTGCTGGGCGCAGGGTGTGCGGGGGCCGTCCCGCCTTGGCCGGTGGCGCCGACCCCGTGTCCTTCCCGCCCCCGCAGGAGAACGAGAGCTGGTGGATGTGCAACTGCACCAGGGCCACGTGCAAGTACAACAACACCGTGGAGCTCGTGAAGGTCAAGTGCGAGCCCCCGCCCATGCCCACCTGTGCCAACGGCCTCGCGCCCGTGCGCGTCGAGGACCCCGACAAGTGCTGCTGGCACTGGGAGTGCGACTGTAAGCCCGACGCGCGGGGACCCCCGCCTGCTCCCCGGGGGTGCTGCAGACCCCAGGCTGTCGTGCTGGCTTTGGTGGCTGGGTGCCCGCAGAGAGTCAGGCCCCCGTCGGGAGCCGTTTCTCCTGCCTCCTGCTGGCTCCTCCTCTCGGACAGGGTCCAGGAAAGGCCGGGGCTGGCCTGGTGGAGGGTGGCCACCGCCGAGAGCGGGGCGCAGAGGAGGCGTCGGGACCGAAGCTGGGCCGCTGTGGGCCGAGGGGCGCGTGCCCTCTCGGGCCCAGATGCCCTGAGTGCCCCGGGAACCAGACTGCAGGGCCTTCCGCAGTTTCTGCTTGCCCTCCCCCCCCGAGCCTTGAGCATGTCCTGTCCCCGTCCTGCCCCCAGCTGGGGGTGCGGTGCAGGCTCACCCCACTTCCTCCGCAGGCTACTGCACGGGCTGGGGGGACCCACACTACGTCACCTTCGACGGGCTCTACTACAGCTACCAGGGCAACTGCACGTACGTGCTGGTGGAGGAGATCAGCCCCCGGGTGGACAGCTTCGGGATCTATGTCGACAACTACCACTGCGACGTCAACGACAAGGTGTCCTGCCCCCGCACGCTCATCGTGCGCCACGAGACCCAGGAGGTTCTGATCAAGACCGTGCAAATGATGCCCATCGCGGTGCAGGTGCGCTGGCGGGGCGGGCGTCCTCACGCAGCGGGAGGCTGGGCTGCCCCCGACCCAGAGCCAGGCTTGGAGAGGTGCTCTGAGGACACATCTCACGGGCCCTCTGGAGGCCTTCAGGGGCCCCCTGACCTCCGCTGCTCACGCCCCTAACCACTCACCCTGGACACAGGTCTCTGCGGCAGGCGCCCCCTCCCTGAGGACAGGGGCTGTCTACACACCACGTAGGGAGTCCTACCCGCTTTCGGGGTCCCCAGGCCTCCCAGGGGGACCGTGAGGACGGTGCCCCTGCCACCTGGCTCCTGGGATTAGTCAGGACAAGGGTCTGGCCCAGTGTGATGGGAAGGAAGCGGGGAGGGGGAGGGGTGGCCCCCACGGCTCACCCCGCCCCCTGACCCCCCG
>NW_011480980.1:7422-8795 GCF_000754665.1 Bison bison bison
AGGAGGGCCGGGCAGAGGCTGGCTGCGGGAGCTGCTCCCCAGGGGTGGCTCTGCACACTGCTCAGGCCCCCACGGGCCCCCGGCCGCGTCTGGGTCTGGCCCCTGTGGGAGGCCAGTCGGAGCCGCGTCTGTGCCCTTAGGCCCGGCCAGGTGCCCTCCAGGGACCCGGGCTGGAGCGGGGGTCCCAGGGGCTTGCCCTGCTGGACGGCCGGGCCTGGCGTGTGTTCACGTGGCCTCCCCACCCGCACAGGCACGTGCACCAACAGCACCTTGGATGACTGTGTGCTGCCCAGCGGGGAGAGCATTGACAACTGCGAGGTCGCGGCCGACTCCTGGGTGGTGAACGACCCCTCCAAGCCACGCTGTCCCCACACCGGCTTCACCACCAGGCGCCCGACCACCTCGCCTTCGGCGGGCACCAGCAGCTTACCCACGAAGGGCTGTGCGTCTCCGCTCTGTGAGCTCATCAAGGACAGGTGATCCGCCCCGGAAGCCGCGCCCCCACCTGGTCTGCGTGGAAAGGCCACTGGCGCTGGGCCTGGGGCTGGGAAGGCAGACGGCAGTCACAGCGGGGCCAGGACCTGGGCTCCTGTAGGGTATCCAGGGCCCTTTGTGACTCCCCCCATCCCGTCTCTCCTGCCTCCTGAGATGGTGCAGCGTCTGCTGAGCTTGAAGGCTGGGGTAGGCCGGTTGACCCAGGATAGAGTTAGCATCCATAGCTGATGTTGGGGAGGGGAATCTGGGCTTAGAGAGGGGGCCAAAGCTGCTATCAGTGGGAGCGAGCCCCTCACCCCCAGAGGTGTGTGCGTGGAGGCCAGGACGGCCCCTGCTGGCCTTGCTGGGGGACCTTGGCACCTGGTCCCCACTTAGACACAGACCTTCCCTCTCTAGGGGCCGAGCACAGTGCTCTTCCTCTGGCCTCAGTGCTGGCGGCCATGGCCTCAGGCCAGCCCCTGCCCCCGAGGCCAGCCCAGGCCCCCGAGGCCACCCCGGGCCTCCGAGGCCAGCCCGGGCCCCTGAGGCCGGTGCCCCCGAGGCCAGCTCGAGCCCTCGAGGCCAGCCCGAGTCCCTGAGGCCAGCCTGTACCCCTGAGGCCAGTCCTGATGCTCTGTTCCCACTCTTAGCACACGGGCATCGGTCTGGTGGTACAGGCTGAGCTGGGCCCCCAGGGGGTGCAGCCCAGATGGAGGTGCTGGGCAGGGCGACGTGAGAGGCTGGGGGCACCAGCCAGCTCGTGACCTGCGTCCCTCCTCCACAGCTTGTTTGCCCAGTGCCACGCTGTGGCGCCCCCCCAGCACTACTATGAAGCCTGCCTGTTCGACAGCTGCTACGTGCCCAGCTCGAACCTGGAGTGTGCCAGCCTGCAGACCTAC
>NW_011480980.1:9094-9839 GCF_000754665.1 Bison bison bison
CCTGTGGCAGGGGCCCGAGCTCACAGGGCCTATCTCCTCTCTCTCCTAGGCTGCGTGGGGCCCGACAACGTGCCCAGAGAGGTAGGCCACCCCCTCGGCACCGGGGCCAGGCCCTCCCATGAGCCCTGCATTTTGGGGGGCGGGATGGGGTGGATGAAAACCTGGGACCCTCGGAGGCGGAGTAATGAGTCCCTGAAGTCCTGGAAGGTTGAGCCAGCGCGGGGCCCATCCACCCGCCCCTCTGTGCGCCCGCCTGCCCGCCCCGCCCATCCGCCCACTAGCCCCGGATGCTCTGGCTACACCTGCGGCCTGTCTGCCCTGTGGCGTGCGTGTCTCCGGCACGTGGCTGGTTCTTTAGCTCTGCTCTGCGTGAGCCCCGCAGACACACCTGGTGCCTCCGCCACGCGCCAGGCCTGTGGGCCCACGGAGCAGGTCCCAGCTGTGGTGTGAGTGTGCTCCCCAGAGCCTGCCCCGGGCACGCGGAGGTGGGGAGGGCTCGGGGTTTCCCGCCGGCCGCTCCGTGGGCCACGCGGCACAGTGCTGTCTTGCGCTGACCGGGGCCTGCTCCCCATCCCCTGCAGTACGGGGAACACTTCGAGTTCGACTGCAAGGACTGCATCTGCCTGGAAGGCGGGAGCGGCATCATCTGCAAGCCCAAGACGTGCCGGCCGGAGCCCCGGCTGGAGTGCGAGGAGGATGGCACCTACCCGTTCACGGAGGTGGACCCCGCCAACACCTGCTGCAA
>NW_011480980.1:12558-15505 GCF_000754665.1 Bison bison bison
TGGCCCCCGGGCGGGGGTGAGGGGAGGGCCCGCCCCCACCGTCCCGCGTCCCCTTCCCGCTGATCCCTTCAGCTGCCTCGCCTTCTGAGCTGACTTTCTCTCTGCAGGTATTTATTTTCTGAGCCTTTGTTCGATTCTTTGCTTTCCAAAATAAACTTGGGCAGACACGCCGTGTTGGTGTGCTTCAGTAGTGGCTGGGGGCCTGGGTGGGCTGCTGGGCACAGCCCAGGTCTGGCCACTTCCAGGGGGGTGCATGGGGCCTGGCCACCAGGCTCTGCACGCGGGACATGGGGAGGGCTGTGCTCGGATGCCTGAGCGTCCCAAAGGCGGATGTCCCGCCCTTGGCGTGCACAAAGCCCTCTCTGTGCCTTCGAGATGCTGGAGGCTACCCCTGCGGGAGGCCCTCCGAGCCTGAATTTGTGAAAAAGGAGCCACTGAGCTGCGTTTGCACCTGTTTGTGCGCGTGTGAGTGTGTGTTTGCCTGTGTGACCTGTGTGTGAGTGTGCAAACATTTGCATACACGCGTGTGAAATGCACTTCCTCCTGGGGGAAACAGACACAAGCCTGGTCCTGAACCACGTCCCACCTGCTGCCAAAATGACAGACAGTGACCTTATGGGTCCGCCCGGGCCGCCGTAAAGCATTTGGCAGGGCCGCCAGACCCTTCAGACCAACCTGACGGAGCTGCAGGGGGCTCTGGGGACCTGGGCTGGAGGCAGCCCTGTGTGTGTCCACGTGTTCACCTGCCCACGCGTGTCCGCGTGTGTCCACCTGCCCACGTGTGTCTGCGTGGGTCCACTTGCCCACACGTGTCCACGTGTGTCCACCTGCCCATGAATGTTGTGTGTCCGCTTGCCCGCATGTATCACGTGTCCACTCGCCTGTATGTGTCCACCCTCCTGCGTGTGTTGGGGAGCTGCTTTGTGAGCTGGCCGAGCCGCCAGAGTGGGAATTCTGGGGAGGGACCATCTGACGCTTTGTGGCCGAGGGCAAGGCTGGTGGCCAGGGACCCTGAGGCTGGGAGGCGGCCGGGTGCCCGGGCGCCTGGGCTGAGGACCCTTGAGCACAGCATCACCTGTGGGCATTGTTGGAGGCCTAAGAGGAGGGTGCTGACCCCCTGGGATGGCCCCTAGTACCCTTTACCCCAGACACCTGTCTGCCACATTAATGCCTGAATGATGGATGGCTGCTGGGAGAAGCTGCCCCGGGGCCAGCGGGCTTGCCCAGGGCAGACCCAGGCCCCCCGCTCCATCCACTGCTCTCTCCTCGGCTGGACGGTTCCCTCCCGGCCCATCCCTGACGGACACCAGGTCAGGATCCTGCAGCAGCAGCCCCAGTGCGGGTCCTGGCTCCCGGTGACCCCAGGAGCTCACACAGCTGCTGGCCCTGCCCTGTGGACCCCTGGGCGGTCAGTGGGCCTGGGTTCGCCTTGGAGCTACTACGTCCCTCCCTGGAGCAGAAGTTTGCTAAGGCAATGGGGGCTGCCCGCCCAGCTGCACGGCCACGGCGGGGTTTTGGGAGCCTCGGAACCACCCCTGCACCTACCTCAGGCTCTGAGCCCTTCCTGTGCCCAGCCTGGCTGTGGGGGCTGTGAGCTCTGGAGGTGGACGCTAGCCCCGCCCGGCAGCGCCAGCCCTGGGGCCTGCGGGACAGGAGTCGGTGGCAGGAGCTGCGGCCTGTGGGGCAGGGGGGCCTCAGTCTCTGCCCAGCGTCCGCCTTCTGGGGCCCCTGAGAAGTGGGGGCTCCCCGGTGACCGGCCAGGGGTGGGCTGCACTTCCGGACCTGCTGGTTTAAGCCCAACAGCCCTGGCTTGTCTCTTCCAGACACACGGGTTTCATGAGGTTTTGTTTGGAAGGAGGTTTTCGGCTTAGAAATATTTTGACGACCATCAGCAGACGGTCGTGGAGGCAACAGCCCGAGGTCCAGAGAAGTCAGGGGCCGCCTCCGCCCCACCCACGCCGGACAAATGAACCAGAGAATAGCTGAACATATGCACGCACGCCTCGGTGACCCCAGGCTCCCCCCGGACCCCAGCGGGGGCAGGGAAGGGTGGAAGGTGGTGGGCGCTAAGTCACTTCAGGTGTGTCTGACTCTGTGGCTGGACAGTAGCCTTCCAGGCCCCTCCAGGCTCCTCTGTCCATGGAATTTCCCAGGCAGGAATCCTGGAGTGTGCAGCCATGCCCTCCTCCAGGGGACCTTCTCCACGTAGGGGCTGAACCCGCACCTCTTTCGTCTCCTGTGTTGGCAGGTGGCTTCTTTACTATCAGCACCACCTGGGGAGCCCAGGGGGTGGTATCGGTTCATTACTTGCTTTTTTCAGGTCATCTATTTCTGCCCCCACCCGCATTTTTTGGTGAGGGCTCTGAGGGTCTGCTCTCCGCCGGGACACCAGTGGGCAGCGACCCTGCCCCTCTGCTCTGGGGGCGACTGCCTCGGCCTGCCCACCAGGCTCTCTAGCAGAGCTGTGACAGGGGAAAGGCGTGAGATGGTAGATGTTCCCCACCGCCTGCGGGGCCCAGTGTGACGCCTTTGGTAAATGGGTGCTTCCCGGCAAGAGCTCTGGGGAACAGGACCCCCCCTCCAAAGCCCCTGCAAATGGCCCACCCAGGTCACAGACGTGTGGGAGGGTTGTTGTTGTCCAGTTGCCTAGTCATGTCTGACTCTGTGACCCCATGGATTGCAGCACACCGGGCTTGCCTGTCCTTCACCATCTCCTGGAGCTTGCTCAAACTCATGTCTGTTGAATCAGTGATGCCATCCAACCATCTCATCCTCTGTCGTCCCCTTCTCCTCTTGCCCTCAATCTTTCCCAGCATCAGGGTCTTCTCCAATGAGTCGGCTCTTCACACAGGTGGCCAAAGTATTGGAGCTTCAGCTTCAGCATCAGTCCTTCCAATGAATATTCAGGACTGATTTCCTTTAGGATTGACTGGTTGCATCTCCTTGC
>NW_011480980.1:18921-20530 GCF_000754665.1 Bison bison bison
CAGCAGAAAGCGCCTGCCCTGTTCCTCGGGAGCACTTCTAAGCCCCGAATCCCCCTCTTCCGGAGTTGGGGTGCTATCTGCCAGCCGCTGAGCCAGGCCCCACGACCAGCCTCACACGTTCTTTCTGCCTCGTGACTGCGCCCTCTGCAGCCAGGCTGCCTCCTCCTGCACTCTCGGGTGGGGCGTTGGGGGCGAGGGGGGGATGTTGGAGGGCATTTTCCAGGCCCAACCCCCTTGGTGTCTGCAGGCCTATATATCAAGGCCCCAGGGAGATTGGGGGCCTTCACTTCCTGGCGTCGCAGGCGCCCCCGCAGTGGCCTGGGGCCCGTGGTGTCCTGTCTAATTGGCCTTCCCGGTGCTCCCGGCGTCTCCAGGGCAGTGAGCCATCAGCGCATCTTCCCTCTTCCTGCTTGGACATGGGCTCCAGCTCCAGCTTCAGGGTGGGCCATGGGCCGAGACTCCTGCGACCCTCTGTGGCCCCTGTGCCCGGCCCGACCCTTCCCCGGGGGCCTGGACGCCACCCCTGTGTGGCCTCGGCCCCCTGGCACCCACCCCTCAGCCCTGCCTGAACTGCCTCCGTTATAGTCTGCAGAGTCGACCCTGCCTCTGCCTGAAGATGGGACCCCGCACAGAGAGCCGGGAGGTGGGGCAGCATGCCCCCTGCTTAGCGTCAGCTTTTAAGACCTTTCCTGCAAACCAGTCTCGGGTCTCCGGGGTGGGGGGTGCGGTGTCGTCTAAAGATGCCAGCGCCCACAGCGGCCTCCTGTCTGAAATCTGGGCTCAACAAGACCAGCGCTCAAACAGCAGCTCTTGGCCAAACCACAGGCCTCTCAGTCCTTTGGCCTCTTGGCATGAGGTGGCTGAGCTCCAGGCCACGGAAGTTTACCCAGGGATGGGAAGGTCTCCTGCCTTCCCCTCCGGCAGGAAGCGTTGGCACAGTTCACTGAGAAGCTGGTCAAAGGCTCCCAGCAGGGCTGGGTGCTGGCTGCACCTTTGAACTGGAGGGCTGGTGCTCGGTCTGGTGGGGGACAGCTGTCCCTTCTGGCGCTTCCCCAGAGGCCATCCAGGGTCAGCTCCAGCCACTGCCTGGAGCCCATCGGAGGCCTCGGTCACTGCAGACATGGGGGCCAGGGGTGGTAGTAGGCAAGGTGAGCGGCCCGCTGGCCACGAAGCCCGCGTGTCCGGAGTTCTGATGGTGGCTCACATGGGTCGAGCTCTTCCTTCTGTTTGGCCGAGGTGTTTGGCACCGAGCGCTCCCAGGGTGTCACCCCCGCCCCTGTGCTGGCTTCTCAGCATCCACTCGTCTGCGGGAACTCTTCCAGGACCGGCAAGCTCGAGGGTTGTTTGGTGCCCTCGAGCTGGAGCAATAATTGGCCTAAGTATCAGATGAAATTCAGACTTCTTCAAGCATTTAAGTAGCCGACTTGTTGGAAAAGACCCCGGTTGGGAAAGATGGAAGGTGGAAGGAGAAGAGGCCGACAGAGGACGAGGTGTTTGGGTGACGTCACTGACTCAGTGAACCTGGGCAGACTCAGAGGTGGTGAGGGGTGGGGAGGCCTGCGTGCTATACCCATGGGTCACAGAGTCGGACACGACTTGGCGACTAAAA
>NW_011480981.1:0-2103 GCF_000754665.1 Bison bison bison
TATTCACAGTCGCCAGATCACAGAGTGAAAACAGCTCTAACACACATACACACACACACACACAAACCTGTGCAGAGTCGCCAGGCACAGGGCTGAGAACAGCACACACACACACAGACACACAAACAAACTGGTTGCACAGGCACCAGGGCACAAGGCTCAAAACGGCACACACACCTACACACACACACACAAACCAGTTGCACAGTCGCCATGGCACAGGGCTGAGAACAGCACACACACACACACACACACACACACACATAAAGAAAGTAAGAAAGCTCATTCTCAGGTCATTATATGCTGTGCAAAAACAGGGCAGGTTGCCCTGCATTGATCCAAATGGAATTCCAAGAGGAGGTGCTTCAAGATCCAAGTGTATGTTTGCTGGACACCATCACTGGAATTGCCTGGTAGACTCGGATGTTGTTCTCAGCCCTGGGCCCTGGCGACTGTGCAACTGGTGTATGTGTGTGTGTGTTTGTGTGTTTGAGTGTGTGTGTGTGCCATTCTAGCCCTGTGCCCTTGTGACAGTGCAACCGGTTTGTGTCTGTGTGTAGGTGTGTGCCATTCTCAGTCCTGTGCCATGGAAACTGTGCAACAGGTGTGTGTGTGTGTGTGCGTGCTGTTCTCAGCCCTGTGCCCTGGTGACTCTGAAACTTGTTTGTGTGTGTGTGTGTCGTGTTCAGCACTGTGCCCTGGTGACTCTGAAACCGGTTTGTGTGTATGTCTTTTTGTGTTTCTCTGTGTGTGTGTGCCGTGCTCAGGCCTATGCACTGGCGACTGTGCAACTAACATCTCTGGGAATGTGTGTGTGTGTGTGTGTGTGCTGTACTCAGGCTTCTGCCCTGGGGACTATGAAACTGATTTATGTATGTATGTGTGTGTGTTGTTCTCAGGCTTCTGCCCTGGGGACTGTGAAACCGGTTTATGTATGTGTGTGTGTGTGTTTTATTCTCAGCACTGTGCCCTGGCGACTCTGAAACCCGTTTGTGTTCATGTGTGTGTGTGTGTGTGTGTGTGTGTGCTGTTCTCAGCCTTGGGCCCTGGCGACTGTGCAACTAGTGTTTGTGTGTGCGTGTGCTGTTCTCAGGCTTAAGCTTTGGTGACTGTGAAACCGGTTTATGTCTGTGTGTGTGTGTGTTGTTCTCAGCCCTGTACCCTGGCGACTGTGCAACCGGTTTGTGTGTGGGTGTGTGTGTGTGTTTGTGTGTGTGTCCCATTCTCAGCCCTGTACCCAGGTGACTGTTCTACTGGTTGTGTCTCTATGTGTGTGTATGTGTGCCGTCTCAGCTCTGTGCACTAGTGACGTGCACAGTTTTTGTGTGTGTGTGTGTGTATGCCTTTCTCAGTCCCATGCGTGGCGACTGTGCAAACATTGTGTTTGTTTGTGTGTGCCATTCTGAGCCCTATTCCCTGGCGACTGTGCAACCAGTTTTTGTGGTGTGTGTGTGTGTGGGGTTCTCAGCCCTGTGTGTGTGTGTATGTGTGTGTGTATGTGTGTGTGTGTGTGTGCTGTTCTCAGCCCTGTGCCCTGGCGACAAGGAGCTGGTTTGTGCCTCTGTTTGTGTGTTTGTGTGTTCTATTCTCAGCCCTGTGCACTGGCGACTGTGCAACGGGTTTGTTTCTGTGTGTGTGTGTGTTTGTGTGTGCCATTCTCAGCTCTGTGCCTTGGTGACTGTGCAACCGCTGTGTGTGCGTGTGTGTGTGTCTGTGTGTGTGCTGTTCTCAGTCCTGTGCCCTGGCAACTCTGAAACCGGTTTGTGTGTGTGAGTGTGTGTGTGTGTGTGAGTGTGTGTGTGTATGTGTGTGTGTGCTGTGCTCAGCCCTGTACAAATGGTTTTGTTTGTGTGTGTCTGTTTATGTGTGTGTGTTGTTCTCAGCCCTGTGTTCTGGCGACTGTGCAACCAGTTTCTGTGTGTGTGTGTGTGTGTGTATGTGTGGGAGTGCTGATCTCAGCCCTGTGCTCTGGCGACTGTGAAACCGGTGTGTGTGTGTGTGTGCTGTACCCAGCCCTGTGCCCTGGCGATTGTGTCTGCCCTGGGGACTCTGAAACTGGTTTATGTATTTGTGTGTGTGTTCTAATCTCTGCCCTGTGCCCAG
>NW_011480981.1:5324-6601 GCF_000754665.1 Bison bison bison
AACCGGTTTGTGTGTGTGTGTGTGTGTGTGTTAGAGCTGTTCTGAGCCCTGTGCCTGGTGACTGTGCAACCAGTGTGTGTGTTTGTGTGTATGTGTGTGTATGCTGTTATCAGCCCTGTGCACTGTCGAAAGTGCATCTGGATTGTGCCTATGTGTGTGTGTTTGTGAGTGTCATTCTCAGTTCTGTGCCTTCGTGACTGTGCAAACGGTTTGTACGTGTGTGTGTGTGTGTGTGTGTGCTGTTCTTGGCCCTGTTCCCTAGCAACTCTGACATCGGTTTGTGTGTGTGTGTGTGTCTGTGTCTGTGTGTGTGTTTGTGTGTGTGTTCTGTGCTCAGTCCTGTGCTCTGACAACTGTACAACCGGTTTGTTTGTGTGTGTGTGTGCTGTTCTCAGCCTTGTGCGCTGGCGACTGTGCAACCGGTTTGTGTGTATGTGTGGGACTCCTGATCTCAGGCCTGTGCCCTGGCTAGTGTGCATCCGGTTTATGTGTATCTGTGTTTGTGTTTTTGTGTGTCCCTTTCTTAGCCCTGTGCCTGGAGACTGTGCAACAGTTTTGTGTGTGTGTGTGTGTGTGTGTGTGTCTGTGTGCCAGTCTCAGCCATATTCCTTTGGGATTGCGCAACAAGGTTTTGTGTGTGTATGTGTGTGTGTGTGTGTTTGTGTGTGTGTGCTGTTCTCAGCCCTGTGTGTGCCGTACTCAGCTCTGTGCCCTGGCTACTGTGCAACCAGTTGTGTGTGTATGTCTCTAGGTGTGTGTGTGCTGTATGCAGCCCTGTGCCCTGACAACTATGAACCGGTTTTGGGTGTGGTGTGTGTGTGCTCTTCTAAGCCCTGTGCCCTTACAACTGTGCACCTGGTTTGTGTCTGTGTGTTTGTGTGTGTGCCGTTTTCAGCTCTGTGACCTTGCTACTGTGCAACCAGTTTGTGTGTGTGTGTGTGTGTGCTCTTCTCAGCCCTGTGCACTGACAACTGTGCAATTGGTTTGTGTGTGTGTGTGTTGTTCTCAGCCCTGGGGAATATGCAACAGGTTGGTTTGTGTGTGTGTGTGTGTCTATGTGTGTTGCCGTTCACAGCCCGATGCCCTGGCGACTGTCCAACCAGTTTGTGTGTGTGTGCTGTGTGTGTGTGTGAAGTTCTCAGCCCTGTGCCCTGGAGATTCTGAAACAGGTATGTGTGTGTGTGTGTGTGTGTGTGTGTGTGTGAATTCTCAGCCCTGTTCCCTGGAGACTGTACAACAGGTGTCTGTTTGTGTGCGTGTGTGTGTGTGTGTGTGCG
>NW_011480981.1:10263-10647 GCF_000754665.1 Bison bison bison
GCCCTGGCAACTGTGCAACCAGTTTGTGTGTGTGTGCTGTGTGTGTGTGTGTGCCGTTCTCAGCCCTGTGTCCTGGCGACTATGCAACGGGTTTGTGTGGTTGTGTGTATATGTGTGCTGTTCTCAGCCCTGTGCCCTGGCGACTGTGAAACCAGTGTGTGTGTGTGTGTCTGTATGTGTGGGAGTGCTGATCTCAGCCCTGAGTGCTGAAAACTGTGAAACCGGTTTGTGTGCATGTGTGTGTGTGTGTGTTTGTGTGTGTGAGATGCTCTTCTCAGTACGGTGCTCTGGCGACTGTGAAACTGGTTTGTGTGAGTATGTGTGTGTGTCTGTGTGTTTGTCTGTGTATGTGTGACGTTCTCAGCACTGTGCCCTGGCAATTGT
>NW_011480982.1:0-628 GCF_000754665.1 Bison bison bison
GGACAGTGACTGCAGCCATGAAATCAAAAGACGCTTGCTCCTTGGAAGAAAAGCTATGACAAATCTAGTCAGCATATTAAAAAGCAGAGACATCACCTTGAAGACAAAGGTCCATTAGTCAAAACTATGGTTTTTCCAGTAGTCATGTATGGATGTGAGAGTTAGACAGTAAAGAAGGCTGAGCACTGAAGAATTGATGCTTTTGAACTGTGGTGTTGGAGAAGACTCTTGAGAGTCCCTTGGACAACAAGGATATCAAATCAGTCAATCCTAAAGGAAATAAGTCCTGAATATTCTTTGGAAGGACTGATGCTGAAGCTTAAACTCCAGTACTTCGGCCACCTGATGCGAAGAGCTGACTCACTGGTAAAGATTCTGATGCTGGTAAAGATTCTAGACGACAGAGGATGACATGGTTGGATCACATCACTGACTCAATGGACATGAACTTGAACAAACTCTGGGAGATAGTGAAGGACAGGGAAGTGTGGCATGCTGCAGTCCATGGGATCACAAAGAGGTAGACACAACTTAGGGATTGAAGAACAACAATGAATATTCTCAGATGGAGAAAGATGCTCAAAATAAAAGCAATAATTTTTATAGAGGTTTAAAGGAGTGATAGAAT
>NW_011480982.1:4343-5325 GCF_000754665.1 Bison bison bison
TTTGAACTGTGGTGTTGGAGAAGACTCTTGAGAGTCCCTTGGACTGCAAGGAGATCCAACCAGTCCATTCTGAAGGAGATCAGCCCTGGGATTTCTTTGGAAGGAATGATGCTGAAGCTGAAACTCCAGTACTTTGGCCACCTCATGTGAAGAGTTGACTCATTGGAAAAGACTCTGATGCTGGGAGGGACTGGGGGCAGGAAGAGAAGGGGACGACAGAGGATGAGATGACTGGATGGCATCACTGACTCAATGGACGTGAGTCTGAGTGAACTCCGGGAAATGGTGATGGACAGAGAGGCCTGGCGTGCTGCGATTCATGGGGTCGCAAAGAGTCGGACATGACTGAGCGACTGATCTGATCTGATCTGAGTGACTGAACTGACTCTTGCTAAGACAGTGACTCCTTTTCTTGTGTACTTTATAATTAAATGTGACTCTGCTGCATCCTTGGGGAAAATGATGCCCTATTTTGAGAAATGTTTGTCTAACCTTATAGAGCCCAGAGCTGTAGAAATGGAGAGCACATTATTTCCAATGACTCATTCCTAGTGGGTCATTGGAAATAATGGTAAGTGAATGGAAACTCTTGGTTCCACTTCTTGGTTCCTAGGTAGTCTACCTCTGGTAGCTTGTTCCAACACTCTATCAGGGCCACAGATTCTGAGTCATAAAATATGACTGTGGATCCCATGATCAAGGACCTATTTCCAGATCACCTTTGCTATAAAAAGAGATCCCTGGTCTGTCACTATGTTATGTGGGATCACATACAGGAAATCAAACACTATATAAACCCTTGGACAACAGTGCAGGCTGAGGCTCTGCAGGAAGAAAGGCAAACCTGTATCCAGAGTGTCTATTTCTATGAAAACAAGCCACTATCCTTCTCAGGTTAAAAGGGGCCCAGGGGCCTAGAAGGGTTAACATGCCACCAATGGAACAATTGTGCTCCTTAAGGAATGTGATCATATTAAGGATG
>NW_011480982.1:6140-9224 GCF_000754665.1 Bison bison bison
ATGCAAAGAACTGACTCACTGGAAAAGACCCTGATGCTGGGAAAGATTGAAGGCAGGAGGAGAAGGGGCTGACAGAGGATGAGATGGTTGGATGGCATCAGCAACTCAATGGACATGAGTTTGCTCAAGCTCTGGGAGTTGCTGATGGACAGGGAAGCTTGGCATGCTGCAGTCCATAGTGTTGCAAAGAATCGGACAAGACTGAGTGACTCAACTGAACTGAACTGCAGGTGAGGTAAAACCAGGAGTGGACAGCTGGCGGCTGCCTGATGACTTCTCTCCCCAAAACTGGGTAACATATCTTTTCCTTCCATTGTGATCTGGGAGTCACATCACCATGTCTACCACATATGTTATACTTGGATACAACTTAGAGGCCTTCCTAATAATTGCTGTATATTATTCAGTAGCTTTTAATCATTTTGAATAATCTCCAAACATCAAATAATTAAGGGATGAATATGAAGTGTTGACAGATATCATGTGTAGGGGTTAATTTCCTCTTTTCAGTTATTTACTTATTTGCATGTATTTATATTCTCATGCTTATTTATCATTCTGTAGAAGTACAAACTGGTTTTCTCCTGATGACACATAAAATTGCATAGCTCTAGAGGGTTACTTTGGAGAAGGCGATGGCACCCCACTCCAGTACTCTTGCCTGGAAAATTCCATGGATGGAGGAGCCTGGTAGGCTACAGTCCATGGGATCGCAATGAGTTGGACACAACTGAGAGACTAACACACATTATCTAAATAAGTCATTCTTTCTGAATGCTGGCACTACAAACTTTTCTCTTTATCCAGAACTGTAACTTAAATGGAAACTCAGTTATAACAGCTAGAAGCTAGATATTCTATTTCTTTGTCCTCATGACATTCTTATTCAATTAAGAGGCATGTGGAGCAGGGACCAGTTACAGGAACTAGTTGGCACTCAGTTCCTTATTCTTATCTCTTGTCTCTCACATCTTACCAAGCTTCTGGAACCTAAAATGTATGTACAGGGTAGTTAATTTTTAATCTCTGCTGTCATGAACAGTTTGCAGCCTAGAAACCAGCTCAGTTCATCATCTGTGTATTAAGTACCCATTATGAACAAACAATTGTGTTAGAGATTCAAAGATGAAGAGGACATTGGCTTATCCTAATGAGATTATATCTAAATGGATTTCCACATACAGTTTACATATTTCTGCCCTCTTTCAGAATGCCAGAGTTCAGCCACCTACGGGCATTATTTTGACCTAAAGAACTGATAACTTAATCTTAGTCTCAGCAGACATGATGCTTTTCTATTATATAATCATATATCCCAGATCAAGCAGGAATCTTAAGTTTTCAATACCTGTGTCCAATATTTTTATCTATCTTTCAGTGACTTTGTTATTGTTTGAACTCACTTGGCAAGATTCATATACTTTACCTTATATGAAACAGTGTCAGACTTCAGTAGGTTATATTCACAAAGACTGTTTAGAATCAAAATGTTCAACTAGTAAGATTCTCTATACATAGTATAGAAAATATGCTTAAGATAGAAGGAAGCTTTTCCAAAAGTATGCAAAATATACTTGACTTAAAATGCCAGTGAGTCTCAGTGGAACACAAGGTACAATGGGGACAGTAGATACAGTTTGGGAATGGAATAAAACTCTGTTAATATGGTAACTCCATTTCTTACTATATATGTGATATTCAGCAGGTTATTTAAACTCTCAAGGCCTCAGGTTTGTTGAATGTATTAAGTGCAAAAAGTTAATATTATCCTCTTCTGAAAGTTAGTGTAAGAATTAAAGCATAATACAATATTTGTAGGTTGAACCACATGACTATTTCTAAGATTCAACTTTTGAGAACCTAAAAAATGGGCAATTTTCTTATGGTTCACAATCTCAAATACATATAAAGCTCTTTGTACACAGAAACCACTAAATAACCTGTAGCTTTTGCTATTTCTGTGAGAAAGCTGATAAAGAACTTCCCCTTCCACCATACTTCCTGCTGCACCTTTAGAAGTTTGTTAGTAGAAATAGAATTTTTTTGTTCTTCCTACCTCTAAAAAAGTTATAATTTCCCAGTACAAGTTTTTGGGTGGTAACTCAAGAGTACCCAGAGGGGAAGGGCTAAGAGAGAAGGGATAGAAATTAGGTTGACACTTCTAAAAAGTGAGAAACAGGATGTGAGCTAGGCCAGATGTGCTGAGAGTGAGAACAGCTTGCCACTGAGTAAGGGTAGTTTTGAGGCTCCTTTGTTGTGAAGATGCACCCAGTTTAAGTTGGGAGGAGGGATACCTATTGGCTTTTTTAATCCCTATTTCTTTCTATTGATTCTGTGGATGAAAAAATTAATCAATAGTCATCTATTGAAATGGAACAGAAAATTCCATTTCTATTAATCTAAGAAAGAAATGGAAAACTTTATTCCAGCCAACCTAAAGATTATAACCTAGGAGACTGTCTTTCAGTAAGCTCTGAGGACTGTTCCATCCATTACAGGACAAAGCACAGTTATACAAGTTTTTGAGATAAATGGTTCTATGTTAAATGACGTATTATTGACCATTTACACAATCCACATCTACAGGTACAAAGTGAGTAGTGGGCTATGGGTCATCATGACCCCTTACAAGTTTAAGAAGGGAGGTTATCTCCTAAGGAGGTCTAGTTAATGCAGATGCACAATACACACAAAATAAAGCTAAAAGGGAGGGAGGAGGCCCAAACAGGCAAAAGAAAATTTTGTTTAAAATTTTCTCATCTTGCCATAAAATATGAATTCTATTTCATCAATCTTTTCCATAATTGCTAGAATGACTGAAAACCCCTCCCCCTCCTGCAATTCCTATTTTGCCCATGGGTTTTTTGCAGTACAGTGAATTATTAGAGAGCATTTATGAAGAATTCAAGAGAAACTCTCTCCCCTTTTTACCCTTTCCATAACTCTTACTACAGTGAAAGGCAAGGGAAGCCTCTAAAGCAACCAAAAGGAAGACAGAATGAATCTGTAGGTGGTAGTTTAGTTGCTAAGTTGTGTCCAACTCTTGTGACCCCATGGACTGTAGCCTGCCAGGCTCCTCTGTCC
>NW_011480982.1:9324-10344 GCF_000754665.1 Bison bison bison
GAACTACGAGGGAAGCCAAGAATATTCCATAAAGGGAAAATAAATTTGGGCCTAGGGCAGGTCATTCAGGGCCACTCTTCCTAGGTAGGTGTTCATCTATGTTTATAAATTTTCTCTGTTCTATTTAATTATTCATTTAACACACACTGTTGTCTTCCCAAATAGACTCTCAGGAACTAATATCAGGGGCCATTTCACATTTGTATGATTTTCTTCCCTCCTCTTTTACTTTGCTACTCAGTCTATCTTTCCCATAATTTTAAAGCCAACAGGCTCTAGGTTCATCCACCTCAATTCAACTGACTCACTTTTATTCCTTTTTATGCCTGAGTAAAATTCCATTGTATATATTTACCACAACTTCTCTATCCATTCATCCATTGATGGACATCTAGGTTGCCCTAACCCTAACCAAGAGCCTGTTATACAGTGTGAAGTAAGTCAGAAAGAGTAAAACAAGTATCATTTTTAAGGCATATATATGGAATCACTAACCTCAGATATGCAGATGACACCACCTTAACGGCAGAAAGCTAAGAGGAACTAAAGAGCCTCTGGATAAAGGTGAAAGAGGAGAGTGAAAAAGCTGGCTTAAAACTCAACATTCAAAAAACAAAGATCACAGGATCCAGTCCCATCACTTCATGGCAAATAGATGGGGAAAAAGTGGAAACAGTGACAGATTTTGTTTTCTTGGGTTCCAAAATCACTGTGGATGGTGACTGCAAACCATGAAATTAAAAAACACTCGCTCCTTGGAGAAAAGCTATGCCAAACCTAGACAGCATATTAAAAGGCAGAGACATCACTGCCAACAAAGGTCTTTCTAGTCAAAGCTACAGTTTTTCCAGGAATCATGTATGGATATGACAGCTGGACCATGAAGAAGGCTAAGTGCTAAAGAATTGACGCTTTTGAACTGTGGTGTTGGAGAAGACAGAAAGGAGATCCAACCAGTCAATCATAAAGGAAATCAGTCCTGAATATTCATTGGAAGGACTGATGCTGAAGCTCCAATAC
>NW_011480982.1:10444-10760 GCF_000754665.1 Bison bison bison
CTTTTAAAATATCTGGCTTCAAGCTCTTTGATTCTCATAGAAAGATCCTACTCCTATTGTATCTATATTGTTATGTCATTTCCTCTTGCTGTAGCATTTTCTAACAGAGCAACTGCTTAATTTCCTTCTGAGGATACCTGCTTATACCCTTCAAGGCTCCTATTAAGCTTGGAGAGCTTCCTTTGTTATGGCTTAATAGCCTGAACTTCATTTTTGTTCAGAGAAGTAATTTCCTATCCTTTAATCTTTTCAGTTGATCTTCCCTGGATTCTTCCCAGTTTCATATATATATATATATATATATATATATATATAT
>NW_011480982.1:10860-13528 GCF_000754665.1 Bison bison bison
GGCATTACCAACTCATTGAACATGAGCTTGAACAAACTACGGGAGATGGTGGAGGACTGGGAAGTGTGGCATGCTGCAGTCCATGGGGTCACAGAGAGTTGGATATGACTGAGCGACTAAACAGGGACAAATATTTCATTGTATTGTACCACAACTTTTTATCCATTCATCTGTAGATGAACATCTAGGTTGCCCTAATCCCAACCTAGATCCTGTTATCCAGAGTGAAGAAGTCAGAAAGAGTAAAACAAGTATTGTATATTAACACATATTTGTGGAATCTAGAAAAAATGGTACTGATGAATCTATTTGCAGAGCAGGAACAGAGACACAGACATAGAGAACAGACTTTTGGACACAGCAGGGGAAGGAGAGGATGGATGAACTGAGAAAGTAGCATTGAAATATATACATTACCATACATAAAATAAATAGCTAGCGGGAAGTTGCTATATAACCCAAGGAGCTCAGCTTGGTGCTTTGTGATATTCTAGAGGGTTGGGATGGGAGTGGGGCGGGATGGAGGTTCAAGAGGGAAGGTACATACTTATGACTGATTCACACTTTAAAGCAATTATCATTAAATTAAAAATAAATTTTAAAAAAAGAAAGAAAAGACAGGTATTTGGAAATGCTTGAAGAAGGAAATGGCAACCCACTCCAGTATTCTTGCCTGGGAAATCCCATGGATAGAGGAGCCTGGTGGGCTACAGTCCATAGAGTCTCAAAGAGTCGGACATGACTGAAGCGACATGGCACAGCACACAGGACAAATAAAACAATGCCTTTGTGTATAGGTGCTTGAGTCTGGTGCAGTTCGTGTTCAATCAGGGTGTACCTAAGGCTTTTATATCAGTGTTAGAGCTCTGAAGTCTTTGGTGAGAGTGCCATCCTCAAGAATTTTGACTTTGTGAAATATTCTGACATCATGACTCCAAGTGCTAGGGTTAACTTTAGGGCTTGAACAATCTCTACTAAAGCGAGGTGTGGTAAATGAAAGATGAACATAGCTTTTTTAGCTGTATTTCCAAGGAGAAGCTGAGTCTACATTTCCTCCCCTTAAATTTGGGCTGGTCTGTGATTATTCTGACCAATAGAATATTAAAAGAGTAATACTATGCCCAGTTCCAGGCTGTCTTAGTCAGTTTGGGCTGCTATAACAAAATACCATACATTGAGAGCTTAAACAACAAACATTTTGTTTTTCCATTTGTTTCCCAGTTCCAAAGTCTGGAAAGACTAATAGCAAGGTGTTGGAAGATTCTTATTTTGGGGAGGACCTTCCTAGCTTGTAGACAGCCATCTTTTCACTGTATGCTCACACAATAAGGAGAGAGAGAACTCTTATGTCTCTTCCTCTTTATAAAGATATTAATTTTATCATAAGGGCTCTACTTTTATGGCCTAATTCAACCTTAATTACCTCCTTAAGTCCCACTTATTAATATTACTTTGGGGATTGTAGCTTCAACATAAGAATTTTGGGAAACACATTCAGTCCTAACCTTTTGGAGGACTAGCTGCTACCATTTTTATCCTCTTGGAGTTCAGAGAAGTCAAGGCCTACCTAAATTCTTGACCTATTATATTGTAAGAGATAATAATAAATTGTTTTAGCAAGTCACTAGTTTTGTAATGATTTGTTACATAACAATAGATAACCAGAGCAAGAAAGAAACAGTTTCTTTCCTGAATATTACCACTTCTCTGTATGCCCCTCAATATTCCCTTTACCATGTAAGTATATTTGAGTACTCTAGCTAAGAGGCTATAGTTGTGTTTGTGATCTCTCAGGTTAATAATGTGAAGGGTTTGATTGCTATCATATAAACAAGTATTCCTCCAATGACCTAGATTTCTAGGTTTGCTGGCCACCACAGTTAGCTACTCTAGGGGATGCTGGGAAAGACAAAGATGCTAAATAAACAATTTTATTACTCTATGACAGTTTCTGCTATTTTCAGCTTGGACCCTGGAGCTTCCACGTGAGCCTCCATCCTGCTGCAAGAGACTACATGGAGATAAAATGTAACTTATCTATCATCATGGGATTAATATAAGCTCAACTCCAACCTGTTCTAAGTCAAAAGGTTAAATGTTTGTGTCTTCTACTTTTACATGGAAGAATGATTACTAATTTGGTTCTGTTAACAGGAATAAAGTTACAGTAATGTGATGGAGAATGTGGTTACATGCCTACAGGAGGAAGAGGGGCAAAATTGCAGGATATCCAAGTATTCCTCAGTCTACCCATAAGTACTCAGTCCTAAATCTCTGGGTCTTGAAATAGATCTATTTATTGAGGGTGCTGTATACTTATTATTCTCTTTCCCTATGGCTTGTTGACTTAGAGTTCCCACATAGGTTACATTTTTCTGAAAACTTTTGCAAGTCTCAAACTTGATCTGAACAAGCAGATTATACACTGCATTATTTCTAGTCAATGAATAAGACTCAATCATAAAATAATCTTCCTCCACTGGGATTGCTCTTCCTGGGCCTGTCTCTCTCACGGCTACTGCATCAGAATCAGGGGCTTATTTCCCCACTGGTTCACTTGTCTAAGGTCAGGAAATCAACAGATTTAGCTTCTATGGATCCAATTATTTTTTAAAAGTATTTCAGAGTATGTCAATTTAGCTATCAACGCACATTGACTATTAGCAGT
>NW_011480982.1:13628-16215 GCF_000754665.1 Bison bison bison
CAGTGATGCCCTGACTGAAAAACATGTTTGAAGCCAATCTCTCATACCAAAGTAAACAAGTCCAGAAAGTCAAGCCAAAGACATAGACAGTATGTTACTCTTAGACTTCTGGTGAATCAAAAGACGGCTGAGATTGTGCAGAAGTATGCTCAGGAGATCTGGAAACCAGAAAATTCAGCAAGGACAGTTCAGTTGAACACTGGTAACAGGCGAGAAGCTGGTTGAAAGTTAGGCAACCTTTGGGCTTTTCTGAAGCAGTAAAACAGATTTTTCACTAACTCTTGAACTTTTAAAATGCAACATGCAGGAGATACATTGGACTGGGGGAAACACACTTGAATGGACACTAATCACTGTGTTTCAGAAATCAAGTATGGCTGGATATCCTTTGGATGGCAGGGCTCAGTGAAGCTTAGGTCACCTGAATGCATGTATATTAAAACCTTATGATTACTTGATTATTGCATCCGGTAGACCTGAGGAACCAAATACATTGATATAAAGAAACTTTTAGGTCAAGGAAAATATAAGATGGACTTAAAAATATAGTCACAGTCATATGGTATGTGTAGGGGGAGGGTGGAAGAACCTGTAGTATTATGTAGCATTACTACCAATTCCTAGTAATGCTCAGAAAGTCGTATGCTTTATACATCCAAAGTATATGATCGTGACTTAATGTATCCATTCTAAAGAAACAACAAAGCCTCCCCACTTTGTCGGGAGGAATTCTGGGAGATCTAGATGAAACAGTACACAAAATTGCCACACATTCAGCAAAACAAGAAAAAAATAGGTTTTCTAGTGACAATTCCCCTGGTATTTCTCCATTAATAAATCAAAGTATGTGAAGTAAGAGTAATTTGATTATACATTAGTTTAATCCATTACAATGTAGCAGCAATTTATAGTGTATTTGAATTATGGTTCTGTGGCTTTTTTCTTCATAAACATAGATATAGTTCCACCCGGATCTTACCAGCTATGTGAACTTGGAAAAGTCATGGAACTACTCTGGGCCTCTGTTTCCTTATCTCTAGAATAGAAGTAATATTTGCTCTCTTCATCTGTTAGGTTATATTAAAAGAAATATGGCACAATATTTGTTACAAGCATTTGTGCACTGTAAAGTACTACCTAGTACTAAGTCTTCAGTGGTGATGATTTGAAAAAGGATATGTTATCTTATATTTACTTCTTGGATTATCCCAACTTCTAGAAAACCTGATTATATTTTGTCCCAGCACAAATAATTACTTCAGGTTTCTCAAGACAAAATTTTGAAATTTTATGTTGTCAGCCAGTGCCATAATACAGCAAGAAAAAACTTCTAAAAAGTCATAATGCATTGAGTATGAGGTTTTTAAAAAATTCTTCCTGGGGAATAGCAGTTTAGTCTGTTTCCTTGTTATACTAAAGATATATTAAGCCTATTCAAAGCAGCTTTATTTAAAGAAAAACACTATTCATTAAAAGGAAACAGTGATTTTTTTCTACCTAAGGATGAACTCAAGCCATCTATTGTATCTCACCTATGGATATTATCTCAAAAATATGTAAAAAGTGATAAATGACATTCTGACATAGAAGTGTAGTAACAGAGAAAACTGGCTGCTAAGGGCTCTCACCCAGTGGAAATTCCTTAATGCATTTATCGTGATCCAGGTCTAGAAACTCAATGTTTTCAGTGCTTTAGTGTTGATCAGACTTAGGGACACTGGCCCATGCTTAGCAAGTCCCAGAATATTTCAGAGTTAACCTGTATCCTGATCTACTAATTTACAATAAGAAACACAACTGTTAACTTGATTGGAGAGTCAGATCAGCCAGAACAGCACATTCTCTCACTGTGGAAAAATGCCAAAGGAAGTCAACTACAATTAGAAAAGCTTAGAAAAGCCTAGCAGAATGGCTCAAATATGATAGCTCAAAGAACATGTGTCTCTTGGCATAGCCAGCTCATAGCACGGTCAGAGTGGACCATGCATAAATCTCTCCCAAATCAAAGAGGAAAAATCACTAAGAGTCATGCCTGGCTCTACAACCAGATAGAAGAAAGTGTTGGATCTGAATTTTTTCATCCCTTCAAAAATGTGGATAAAGAAAGCTACCTTGCAAATGTTAGGATTATTGCATAATATAAAATACAAAATAATTAAAAGCAAGATTTACATGTCAATATTAAAGATACACAACCAATAAGAGTAAATTCATGAATTAGAGATTCATGATGTTAATAACCATTATATCATTAACCATGATGTTAATGACTACTGCGGGCAGGAATCCCTTAAAAGAAATGCATTAGCCATCATGGTCAACAAAAGAGTACAAAATGCACTACTTGAATGCAATCTCAAGAATGACAGAATGACCTCTGTTCGTGTCCAAGGCAAACCATTCAATATCACAGTAATCCAAGTCTATGCCCCAACCAGTAACACTGAAGAAGCTGAAGTTGAATGGTTCTATGAATACCTACAAGACCTTCTAGAAGTAACACCCCAAAAAGATGTCCTTTTCATTACAGGGGACTGGAATGCAAAAGTAAGAAGTCAAGAAACACCTGGAGTAACAGGCAAATTTG
>NW_011480982.1:16623-17273 GCF_000754665.1 Bison bison bison
ACCAGGAGCTGACTCTGGCTCAGATCATGAACTCCTTATTGCCAAATTCAGACTTAAATTGAAGAAAGTAGGGAAAACCACTAGACCATCCAGGCATGACCTAAATCAAATCCCTTATGATTATACAGTGGAAGTGAGAAATAGATTTAAGGGCCTAGATCTGATAGATAAGGTGCCTGATGAACTATGGACGGAGGTTCATGACATTGTATAGGAGACAGGGATCAAGACCATCCCCATGGAAAAGAAATGCAAAAAAGCAAAATGGCTCTCTGGGGAGGCCTTAAAATAGCTGTGAAAAGAAGAGAAGCAAAAAGCAAAGGAAAAAAGGAAAGATATAACCATCTGAATGGAGAGTTCCAAAGAATAGCAAGGACAGATGAGAAAGCCTTCCTCAGCGATCAACGCAAAAAATAGAGGAAAACAACAGAATGGGAAAGACTAGAGATCTATTCAAGAAAATTAGAGGGGAGGAGCTAAGATGGCGGAAGAGTAGGATGGGGAGAAGACTTTCTCCCCCACAAATTCATCAAAACAACATTTAAACTCCGAGTAAATTCCACAAAACAACTTCTGAATGCTGGCAGAGGACATCAGGCACCCAGAAAAGCAACCCGTCTTCGAAAGGAGGTAGGAAAAAATATAAAAGA
>NW_011480982.1:18572-18939 GCF_000754665.1 Bison bison bison
TATTTTTGAAATTCCAAACTCTACTCTAGATTTTTAACTTTTGCTTTTTGGTATTTGTTATTAATTTTGTACCTACATTTTCTTTATAATTTTTGTGACTTTGTTTTTGTTTTTTTGTTTTTTTCTCTCTTTCTTTTCCTTCTTCTTTTAATATTGTATTTTTGAAATTTCAAACTCTACTTTAGATTTTTAATTTTTGCTTTTATGTATTTGTTACCAATTTTGTACCTTTAAGAACCCAATCTTCAGTACTCATTTTTCACTAGGGAGCGAGATTACTGGCTTGACTGCTTTCTCTCCCTTTGGACTCTCCTTTTTCTCCACTGGGTCGCCTGTGTCTCCTCCCAAACCCCTCTCTATTCTACCC
>NW_011480982.1:19238-19922 GCF_000754665.1 Bison bison bison
AGGAACACAGCCCTGAGCTCCAAGATACAGGCTGCCCCAAGTCACCCCAAAACCATAGACATCTCATAACTCATTACTGGGCACTTCTTTGCACTCCAGAGAGAAGAAATACAGCTCCACCCACCAGAACACGGACACAAGCTTCCCTAACCAAGAAACCTTGACAAGCCACCTGTACAAACCCATGCATAGTGAGGAAATGCCACAATAAAGAGAACTTCACCAACAGCCAGAATACAGAAATGACACCCCAAACTCAAACAAGATGAAGAGACAGAGGAATACCCAGCAGGTAAAGGAACAGGATAAATGCCCACCAAACCAAACAAAAGAGGAAGAGATAAGGAATCTACCTGATGAAGAATTCCGAATAATGATAGTGAAATTGATCCAAAATCTTGAAATCAAAATGGAATCACAGATAAATAGCCTGGAGACAAGGATTGAGAAGATGCAAGAAAGGTTTAACAAGGACCTAGAAGAAATAAAAAAGAGTCAATATATAATGAATAATGCAATAAATGAAATCAAAAACACTCTGGAGGCAACAAATAGTAGAATAACAGAGGCAGAAGATAGTATTAGTGAGGTAGAAGATAGAATGGTAGAAATAAATGAATCAGAGAGGAAAAAAGAAAAACGAATTAAAAGAAATGAGGACAATCTCAGAGACCTCCAGGACAA
>NW_011480982.1:20809-21935 GCF_000754665.1 Bison bison bison
GATCTCATTCAAATATGAAGGAGAAATCAAAAGCTTTAGAGACAAGGAAAAGCTGAGAGAATTCAGCACCACCAAACCAGCTCTCCAACAAATACTAAAGGATATTCTCTAGACAGGAAACACAAAAACAGTGTATAAACTCGAACCCAAAACAATGAAGTAAATGGCAATGGGATCATACTTTTCAGTAATTACCTTAAACGTAAATGGGTTGATGCACCAACCAAAAGACAAAGATTGGCTGAATGGATACAAAAACAAGACCCCCTACATATGCTGTCTACAAGAGACCCACCTCAAAACAGAGGATACATACAGACTGAAAGTGAAGGGCTGGAAAATGATTTTCCATGCAAATAGGAACCAAAAAAAAGCAGGAGTAGCAATACTCATATCAGATAAAATAGACTTTAAAACAAAGGCTGTGAAAAGAGACAAAGACGGTCACTACATAATGATCAAAGGATCAATCCAAGAAGAAGATATAACAATTATAATTATATATGCACCCAACACAGGAGCACCACAATATGTAAGACAAATGCTAACAAGTATGAAAGGAGAAATTAACAGTAACACAATAATAGTGGGAGACTTTAATATCCCACTTACACCTATGGATAGATCAACTAAACAGAAAATTAACAAGGAAACACAAACTTTAAATGATACAATAGACTAATTAGACCTAACTGATATCTATAGGACATTTCATCCCAAAACAATGAATTTCACCTTTTCCTCAAGCACACACAGAACCTTCTCCAGGATAGATCACATCCTGGGCCATGAATCTAGCCTTGGTAAATTCAAAAAAATAGAAATCATTCCAAGCATCTTTTCTGACCACAATGCAGTAAGATTAGATCTCAATTACAGGAGAAAAATTATTAAAAATTCCAACTATGGAGGCTGAACAACACGCTGCTGAATAACCAACAAATCACAGAAGAAATCAAAAAAGAAATCAAAATTTGCATAGAAACGAATGAAAAAGGAAAACACAACAACCCAAAACCTGTGGGACACTGTAAAAGCAGTCCTAAGGGGAAAGTTCATAGCAATACAGGCATACCTCAAGAAACAAGAAAAAAGTCAAACAAATAACCTAACCTACACCTAAAGC
>NW_011480983.1:0-730 GCF_000754665.1 Bison bison bison
GCACTGAAGAATTGATGCTTTTGAACTGTGGTGTTGGAGAAGACTCTTGAGAGTCCCATGGACTGCAAGGAGGTCCAACCAGTCCATTCTAAAGGAGATCAATCCTGGGTGTTCTTTGGAAGGAATGATGCTAAAAATGAAACTCCAGTACTTTGGCCACCTCATGTGAGGAGTTGACTCATTGGAAAAGACTCTGATGCTGGGAGGAATTGGAGGCAGGAGGAAAGGGGGACGACAGAGGATGAGATGGCTGGATGGCATCACCGACTCGATGGACGTGAGTTTGAGTGAAGTCCGGGAGTTGGTGATGGACAGGGAGGCCTGGTGTGCTGCAATTCATGGGGTCACAAAGAGTCGATACGACTGAGTGACTGAACTGAACTGAACCAGATTAAGATGTTTTAATACTATTCTGTGGTTCGTTGGGAAACACTGAGTTCCTCAAACTAATAGGATAATTGTTGCTGTTGTTCAGTCACTAAGTTTTTTCCGACTCTTTGTGACCCCATGAACTGCATCATACCAGGCTTCCCTGTTCTTCACTACCTCCCAGAATTTGCTCAAACTCATGTCCACTGAATCAGTGAGGTCATCCAGCCATCTCGTCGTCTGAGGCCCCTTCTTCTCTTGTCCTCAGTCTTTCCCAACATCAGTGTCTTTTCCAAAGAGACAGCTCTTTGCATCGAGTGGCCAAAGTATTGGAGTTTCAGCTTCAGTGTCAGTCCTAATG
>NW_011480983.1:4240-5792 GCF_000754665.1 Bison bison bison
TAGAATGATGGAATGAATCAACCTATATGGTTTTCTCAAATGTATATTGCTGAGTGCTTACACTGTTCCAGATATTGTGTTAGGCAGTTGAGCCCAGTGAACATATAATCCTTTGTAAAGTGTATCATCCTGCTCTTGGACTTTTTATGGACTTCTAAACTGCCCTTGTGTCCAGACTGAGATTAAGTGATAAGTAATGCTGTAACCTTGATTGCTACAGGGGATGGAGGAATTCACGGCTATCATTTGAAATATCAAGATTGTTTTACTTCTTTATTATTATGAAAGAAGGTTACATTTTTATTGGAAGTTAGAAACTATTTTTTCACAGGTTTAGTGAGATATTATTGCCACAAAACATTCTGTAAGTCTAGGGTGTACTTGTTGATTCAGTGATTAGTGATGTTGAGCACCTTTTTATATACTTGTTGGCCATTCATATGTCTTCTTTGGAATATATGTCTATTCAGTTTTCTATGCACATTTTAATCAGGTTGCTGTTTTATTATTGAGCTATATGAGTGTTTTACATATTTTGGATATTTTACTCTTATCAGATGTATGAATTGCAAATATTTTCTCCCTTTCCTTTTCATTTTGTTGATGGCTTCCTTTGCTGTGCAGAAGTATTTAAGTTTGGTGTAATTCCATTGTTTATTTTTACTTTTGTTGCCTTTGCTGTTGGCCGCAAATCCAAGCAGTTTTTCAGGACTGATCTCAGGGCACTTAACCTCTATGTTTTTCTCTAGAGAGGTATGGTATCAGATCTTACATTCAAGTCATAAAGGTATTTTGAGTTGATTTGTGTGTGTGCTATTAAGATAGAGGTCCAATTTCATTTTCTTGCCTAGAAGGCAGATTCTATTTGTTTTTCTGAGAAATACATCAATTGGTATTCAAATTTGAAAACATAACACAAAAAAGTATATTTGTAATGTGATTAAAATGTTTTATGCAAGGGATTGTCATCAATATGAACAAAATGAAACCTGTGTAGATTAAGTTTCTGTTGGGAAACAATTTCTTCATCCTAGGCCGTGGAAGATTAAAAGACTTGATTTGAGCTAGGAAAGACATGTCTCAGGAAGTTTACTTTTGGGAGGCAGCCATGATTGTACTTGGGTCTGTTCATACTGGTTGCTACATTTAAAGGAATTTTGTGAGCTGATTAATGTCATGTTGGTAGCTTTGAAAAACACCATGGAAATCAACAAATGCTACAGATCAGTTACCTCCCTACCTTGTCCAAGAGAGCCAGCTTTTGTTGTTGCTGTTCCACAAGGTGGAATTTCTCTCTTTTTATTTTCACTAGAGCTTCTGCAATTAGATTTTCCAAATATACATAGTCTTTACTTATGGTTAGGGGTTACAGTACAATCGTAAAGCTTATGGCTCTTTTGAGTTTTATCTTTGGTCCATTCAGTTCAGTTCAGTCGCTCAGTCATGTCTGACTCTCTGTGACCCCATGGACTGCAGCACGCAGGCCTCCCTGTCCATCACCAACACCCGGAGTTTACTCAAACTCATGTCCATCGAGTCAGTGATGCCATCT
>NW_011480983.1:9078-10016 GCF_000754665.1 Bison bison bison
CAAGAGCATTTCCTTGAGATGCAAGTTGTGCTGATGGCATTAGTGAGGTTTCAGAGCATAGGCAAATGACTCCCACAAATTCATGATGGCATGAGGCAACAGCCTCTGTCATGAAATTTAAGTTTTGTCACACACATATCATTTAGAGTATAGATGATCTGTTGTATGAAGAACTTCACCAGATCATAAGGATTAGTGTCCAGTTATTGTCCTGTAAGGCATCTTTACAGTGAGGATCGAGAAAAGCCAGACAGTAAAGGTGGGGGATTTTTAGCACAAATTATTTTTTTAATGGTCTGCATTGTCATTTCCTAAGTGCATGAGCATGATTTAACCTGTCTAAAAGTACTTGCATATTATGTACCAGATGAAATTTTGATTGTTGAGTTACAATTTTACAATATTGTTGAAGATCAAAATGTGACTTTACCATGAACTCCTTCAGAAACAGAAATTCAAAGGACAAATTTTAATTTTTACCCGTTTTCAAATCTTTAAATGTGAATCTGTTTGGAAACAAAAGGTCCAAATAGCATTCTTTTCAAACCACTCCATAAAACTCTTTAAGAATCATAAAATAGATATGCATTGGTTTCTGCCAGTATTGACATCTCTTCAGATTATTTCCAAGGTGTTCTTGAAGCTGACATTACAATCTGTTTTTTTCATATAGGATTTCTATTGGTAATCACTGCCTTTGTCACCTTTACATACAGAAAATCACTTCATACCTATTTAGACAGTATAATTATTTTATAATGATTTGGCAAAAGTGTCCAAAGCTTGATTGTATTTTATTTTCTCATACCTGGGCTAACTTTCATTAAACATTGGAGCTGCTGCTAAGTTTCTTCAGTCGTGTCCGACTCTGTGCGACCCCATAGACAGCAGCCCACTAGGCTCCTCTGTCCCTGGGATTCTCCAGGCAAGAACACTGG
>NW_011480984.1:0-641 GCF_000754665.1 Bison bison bison
TGCATATAGGTTTCTCAAGAGGCAGGTCAGGTGGTCTGGTATTCCTATCTCTTCCAGAATTTTCCACAGGTTATTGTGATCCACACAGTCAAAGCCTTTGGCATAGTCAATAAAGCAGAAATAGATGTTTTTCTGGAACTCTCTTGCTTTTTCCATGATCCAACGGATGTTGGCAATTTGATCTCTGGTTCCTCTGCCTTTTCTAAAACCAGCTTGAACATCTGGAAGTTCACAGTTTATGTATTGCTGCCTGGGTTGGAGAATTTTGAGCATTACTTTACTAGTGTGTGAGATGAGTGCAATTGTGCCATAGTTTGAGCATTATTTGGTATTGCCTTTCTTTGGGATTGGAATGAAAACTGACCTTTTCCAGCCCTGTGGCCACTGTTGAGTTTTCCACATTTGCTGGCATATTGAGTGTAGCACTTTCACAGCATCATCTTACAGGATTTGAAATAGCTCTACTGGAATTCCATCACTTTCACTAGCTTTGTTTGTAGGTGTGCTTTCTAAGGCCCACCTGACTTCACATTCCATGATGTCTGACTCTAGGTGAGTGATCACACCATTTTGATTATCTTGGTCATGAAGATCCTTTTTTGTACAGTTCTTCTGTGTATTCTTGCCACCTCCTCTTAATA
>NW_011480984.1:4760-5402 GCF_000754665.1 Bison bison bison
TGCTTTCCAGGCCTGAGAAGCCTGTCAGGAGGAAGCAGGGGTATAGGACAGAGTCATTGAAGACAGACATTGTGCTGATGTAGGCACCTTCAGTCTAGGTGGGGAGACAAAAACACAGAACAATTAGGGTGAAATGCACAAAGAAACAACGCTCTGATGTATTTTGCTCTGTTTACTATTTTCAATCACTCCTATGCTCATTATGTATAATTACCACCTGTATTTCTTATTTTACAACTTATTTAATTTTTTTCATTGTGCGTCTATTGAGAACATATTCTATTAAAGGAAATCTGGGTAAGCTAAAATATAGAGAAATATATTGGTCTGGCGAAATTGTTCATTCAGATTTTTCCCTAACATCTTGCAGAATAACCCAAATGAACCTTTTGACCAACCTAATATGAGAAATGCCTTCAGATACTTACAATCTAGTGGATAGAGAGAGCTAAAATTAAAATAAAGTGTTAGTTTAATGCAAGGCCCTTTAAAATACAGAAAGAGGAAACTAACAATGCAGAGAGGTCAGAGAAGATTTGCTAAAAGTAATTCTTGCATTAGGTCTCAAATGACAAACATGAGTTAGATGGAAACAAAGGACTGTGTTGGGTGGTCTATGCTGATCGACACGCATGTAAATGC
>NW_011480985.1:0-3573 GCF_000754665.1 Bison bison bison
GCTTTTGAACTGTGGTGTTGGAGAAGACTCTTGAGAGTTCCCTGGACTCCAAGGAGATCCAACCAGTCCATCCTAAAGCAGATCAGTCCTGGGTGTTCATTGGAAGGACTGATGTTGAAGCTGAAACTCGAATACTTTGGCCACCTGATGCGAAGAGCTGACTCATTTGAAAAGACCCTGATGCTGGGAAAGATTGAGGGCCGGAGGAGAAGGAGACGACAGAGGATGAGATGGTTGGATGGCATCACAGACTCAATGGATATGAGTTTGGGTAAACTCTGGGAGTTGATGATGGGCAGGGAGGCCTGGCGTGCTGCAGTTCATGGGGTCGCAAAGAGTCGGACACAACTGAGCAACTGAACTGAACTGATGATCACTTCCTGGAGCTGGTCAATGAAAGCAGGTCTGTCTGATAAATACGTTTATTTAATTTTTATGTTTTCAATAATTTACCTACATTTTAAAAGAAATCATACATACATGGTAAAAACTTCAAAAGAAACCAAAAGGTATACAATGAAAAGTAAGTCGTGACTTCTGTATTCTGATAATATCAGAGTAACCATTATGATAAGTTTAAGGTATTAGAGAACATCCTAAACCAGGCAAAAATTAGAGGGAATTCATCTCTTGAAAGAAGGGAACTATGCTGGGTAAGACTCATTAGTTTTATATTTTGTGTGGTATATGGTAAAGGTGAAGAAGAAAGCTATAAGCCTCTTAGCCTGAAAATTCAGAGTACAGAATTTTCAGGGTCTCATGATAAAAGACCTGATAAAAGACTCCAGGTTCAAATAAAAAGTCACTCATCATACCAAGATCAGCAAAGTCTCAACTTGAATGAGAAAAGACAATCAACAGATGTTAACATAAGATGACACATATAGTAGAATTACCTGATGAGTATTTAAGGCAGCCATCACAACAATGTTTCAAAAGCAATTAGAAGCATTCAGAATGCTAGAAACAAAGTGGGGGGGGGGGTGGTTGGGGGAAACAAAGTATCAACAAGGAAACAGAAAACATAAAGAATGGACATTTTGGAACTGCAAAGTATAATAACCAAAACAAAAACCTTCCTGGATAGGCTTATTAGAAAAATGGAGATGACAGAGAAAAGAATTAGTGAATTTGAAAGTAGAAGAATAGAAATTACCCAATCTGAACAATAGAGAATAGACTGAAAAATAATCAACGGAGACATAGGGTCCTGTTGGACAAGACAGAAGATCAAATATTTGTGTCATTGGACTCCCAGTAGGTGAAGATAAGGAAGATGGCATTTTTAAAATAATCAAAGAAATAATGACTGAAACATCATCAAGTTAGGTGAAGGATATAATCCTATAGATTCAAGAAGCTGAATGAACTAAACAGGATAAACCCAAATAAGTTCACTCCAAGTCATATCATAATCAAATATCTGAAACGTAAAAACAAAAGACTAAAACCAAAATCTTGAAAGCAGATAGAGAGAAATGATGTATCATTTTACATTTTTACCATTATGGAAACAATGATTTGAATGACAGCGAATTTCTCATCAGAAACCATGGAGGCCAGAAGAAAAAGGCACATTTTCTAGGTGCCAAAAGAGAAGAACTGCCAAGTCAGAATTCTATGCCAGTGAAAATATCCATCAGGAATAAAATACAAACCAAGACACTCTCAGAGGAAGAAAAACAATATAATTTGTCTTCATCTGACATACCCTAAGAGAATGGTCAAAGGAAGTTTTCCAAACAGAAAGGAAATGATAAAAGAAATCTTGAAGGAAAAGTGAAAGTGAAAGGCACTCAGTCATGTCTGACTCTTTCTGACCCCATGGACTGTAGCCCACCAGGCTGCTCCATCCATGGAGTTTTCTAGGCAAGAGTACTGGAGTGGGGTGCCATTGCCTTCTCTGTTAATCTGCTATATTCCAATTTAAAATAAAAAGCTAAAAAAAATTACCAAACATGCAAGGAAGCAGGAAAATGTGATCTAGAACCCAGAGAAAATCAATCAACAGAAACTGCCTCAGAAATGACAGATAATGGAATTTACTAGACAGGGACCTTAAAATAGCCATTATAAATATGCTCCATATGTTCAAGGATGTTAAGAAAGAAAAGAAAGTATGAACACAATGGGAGAAACGGCAAACTTTTTCTTGGTTATCTTTTTAAAAAGATTCAGTTTCTTTGGAAAGAGTTTTTAGAAATAGAAATTATAGAGATGAAAGGTATAATATTTGAAAGGAAAATTTCACTAGGTGGGATTAACGGCACTTACACGTGGCAGAAAAAAATCAATGAGCTTAAAGGCAAAGTAATAGAAATTAACCAAAAAGAATAGTAAAGAGAAAAATAGCCTGGAAAAAAAATAAAAAGGGTTGCAGTGACTTACGGATAATAAAACTGACCTAATAGGTTTAAATGGAGTCCCTGGAGTAGAGGAGAAAAAAAAGGGACAGAAAATAATGGCTTAAATATTTCTAAATTTGATGAAAACTATAAACCCTCAGATCCTAGAAGCTCAATGAACACCAAAATAGGATAAACACAAAGAAAACCACACCAGGACAAACTAATCAAGCTGCTGAAAACTAGTCACAAAGACAAAAGTTAAAAGGAGCCAGAAGGGGAAAAAGGCATATATTATACAAAGGAATAAAGCTAAGAATGACTGCTGACTTTTCATGAGGAAATGTGCAAGCAAGAAAACAAGTGAGTGATATCTTCAACGTTCTGAAGGAAAAAAATTATCAACTTAGAACTCTATGCACAATGAAAATATCCTTCAAAAATTAAAACAGACTTCAAACAAAAGCTAAAATAATTTGTTGCTAGAAAACCTATACCATGAGAAAACTTAAGTTGCTTTAGTTAAGTTCTTAAGTTCTTTAGAACAATGTACTTTTACTAGATGGAAACCTGGATCTACACAAAGGACTGAAAAATGTGGGAAAGGGTTATTATAGAAGATATTTTTAAAAATCAACTTTAAATGTCTTTAAATGATAATTTAGGGCAGTGTTGAAAGCCGTAGGTCCAATGGTGGCTGTGTATGTGCTCTCTGCAAAGGAATGTCACTGAAGATTATGGAGCAGTGAGGAAGGCTGTCAGCCTAGTGGCAGAGTAAGTGGAGCAACACAGTCTAGTCAAATGTGGTATAGCCCAGCTGTGGGTATAGGAGGTGTGGTCCAGAACTGCTAATTGGTGCATTCTAGACTAAGCATTGTATCTCTTGGTTGGTACGAATAGCTACCTAGTCTCCCTATATCTCTTGCTAGGGCCCATACAACCAGTGCCCCTACTATGAGACCTCTTGCCAGGTTAGGCTCTGGGTCTTTTTCTCCATTCTTTCATTTAAGCTTCTCAGTTTTCCCCTCTGAAGTACTGGCACCATGTACTGGACTTCTTAACCATATGAGGGACATGGAAAATGTATCTTCAGTCATACCTGCTATAATCTCTGTAACTATTCTATTTGCTAAATCATTATTTGTTGAAATGTTTATTTATTTGGCTGTGCCAAGTCTTTGTTTCAGCATGCAACATGTGAACTCTAGTTTGGCATGTGGGATCTAGT
>NW_011480985.1:5013-6172 GCF_000754665.1 Bison bison bison
ATGGGGTCACACAGAGTCGGACACGACTGAAGCGACTTAGCAGCAGCAACAGTATATAGACATATAGTTGATTTTTATATGATGATCTTGTATCCTTCAACTGTGCTAAATCCATCTTTTGATGTAATGTTTTCTTCTTTGTATTGTCTTCTTACATGACACTTCCCCCATAGGTGACATATTTACAATATTGAATCTACACTATTTATATAGTATGTCTCAATTTATTTAGATCTCATATGATTTCTTTCATTAGTTTTCAGTGAAAGACATTATTTTCAGACTGTAAAACAGACAAGACTATAAATGTGGCTGGATTTGCTGTTTTGCTTGTAGTCATATAGTATCAGCACTAATCTTTGAAGAAGACCTTTTTTATGTGAATGGTTAGCAACAATCACAAGTGGTGCTAAAATATTAAGAGTGCTGAATAACTTGTTAGGGTTAGAGTTATATGTATTTGTATATTATATGGCTCATCGCAGAGCAACTATATTTGCATAAATATGCAAAAGCAATGGTGGGTAAAACTGCCGAAACCATGGTATATAAATTAAGGCAGTAGTACCAAAGTATACCAGCAGTTATTATATTCTTTATTGTTACACACACACAGCAATACAGACAGTAATGCTGGATCATAGAAAAAAGGGAATTAAAAAAAAATCTGCTTCATTGACTATGTTAAAGCCTTTGACTGTGTGGATTACAACAAATTGTGTAATATTCTTAAAGAGATGGGAATACCAGACCACCTTACCTGCCTCCTAAGAAACCTGTATGCAGGACAATAAGCAACAGTTATAGCTGGACCTGGAACAATGGACTGGTTCCAAATTGGGAAAGGAGTACATCAAGGCTATATATTGTCACCCTGCTTATTTAACTTACATGCTAAGTACATCATATGAAATGCTGGGGTGGATGAATCACAAGCTGGAATCAAGATTCCTGGCAGAAATATCAACAACCTCAGATATGCAGATGATACCACTTTAACGGCAGAAAGCAAAAAGGAACTAGAGCCTCTTGATGAAGGTTAAAGAGGAGTGAAAAAGCTGGCTTAAAGCGCAACATTCAAAAAACGAAGATCATGGCATTCAGTCCTATCACTTCATGTCAAATAGATGGGGAAAAAGTGGAAACGGTACCAAATTTT
>NW_011480985.1:6802-10765 GCF_000754665.1 Bison bison bison
TTAGCCACTTTTCGTGGAATACCATTTTTGTGTGAAAGAATAACTGATGGAGAAACCATGATTAAATACTTGGATGTTTGGCAGATGTGCTGTGCTTAGTAGCTCAGTCGTGTCTGATTCTTTGTGACCCCATGGACTATAGCCCGTCAGGCTCCTCTGTCCATGGGGATTCTCCAGGCCAAGAATACTGGAGTGGTTTGCCATGCTCTCCTCCAGGGGATCTTCCTAACCCAGGGATTGAACCCAGGTCTCCCACAGGTTTGGCAGATACTTTCTCAAAAATGAAGTGAGCCTATCACTTTAGGTTAAATATTAGAAATGACACTATTTGTTGCCAAGGACAATACATACGTTTTTAAATGAAATTCAGAATTCTGAACATCTTCATTCTGCCAGTATAAGATTGACAGTTTCCTAAAACTTAAGCTTTGTTCCAATGAGATTAGCATTCATAACAGTTAATGTGATTTCTGATACTGCATAAAATTTTTCAATATTTGTAATATTTGTATAACTTACTGAACTGATATTTTCCAAATAATCCATATGAATAAGATTGGTCAAATATTTCTTCAAAGTAGAAGATGACCAATGAATTTTAATGTAACAACACATCAAAAGTTCATTGATAGGTTTTCAGATTCCATACAGAATTCCTTTAAGAAATTGCCATTTGTAGAGTTTTTGTTTAGTTTCAAAGAAGACTATCCATAATGACCTGTAAAGGTTATTAAAATACTCCTCCCTTTTCCATCTACAGATCTATGTGATGCTAGATTTTTCTCCATATACTTTAACAAAAATAATGTCAAAACACATTGAATTTAGAAGCAGGTATGAGAAGTCAGCTGTCATCTGTTATGTGTTACAGAGATGTGCAAAAATGTATAGCATTGCTATTCTTCTCATGAAGTTTCTTCTTCTTTTGGAAAATACAGTTTTTCAAAACTCACAACATGTTATTTGTGCTAATATGCACAGGAATTATTATTTTTATTTTAAATGAATAAATACTTTAAAATTTAAAATATATAGCTGACAGTTTAAGGAATATAAAGCAATGTATCATGGTATTTATAACATATGCAAAAGTAAAATATATGACTACAATAGCACATGAAAGGAAAAGGGAAAAATGGAAGAAGACTGTCACAGGATGGTAGACTATGATAAGTTGAAAATGCATACTGTAAAGCCCAGAGCAACCACAAAAAACTAAAACAAAAAGTTAGAGCTAATAAGCAAATTAAGAAGGTAAATGGAATCCTAAAAAGTACATGTAATTCAAAAGAAGGCAAAATAGAAAACAAGAAATAAAGAACAGAGAGGACTAAAAGAAAACAGAAAGATAGACTTAAACCTGAACATGTAAATAATTTAAAGATAAGTTGTCTAGGCACTCCAACTAAAAGGCAGAGATTGTCAAGCTGGACAAGAAAATCATGACCCAACTATATGCTGTCTAGAAGAAATCCATTGTGAATATAAAGACATAAATAGCTCAAAAGCAGAAGGACAGAAAAAGATATACCATACAATCATAATGAAGCATGACAGAATTAAAATCAGACAATGTAGACTTTAGAACAAGGAATATTACCAGAAATAAAGAGGGTTATTTCATAATAGTAAAGGGGCCAATTTGTTAAGAAGATATAACAACCCTAAGTGTATATACATTTAATAACAAAGCTTCAAAAATAGATACAACCAAAAGAGACACAACTAAAAAGAAAAACAGCAAAATCCAAAAACATGGTTGAGATTTCAGCTCTCTCAGTAATTGACAGAACATGCGGACAAAAAATCAGTAAGGATGTAGAAGACAATACTCTCAACCAATCTGACCTAATTGATAATGATAGAAAATGCTATCCAGCAACATCAAAATATACATTCATCACAAACTGCATGACACATTCACCAATATAGATCATATGCTGGACTGTAAAACAAACTGCAATAAATATAAAAGAACTGCAATTATGTAAAGTATGTTCTTTAAGCAGAAAAACATTAAAGTTAATATAAATATAACAATATCTGGAAAGTCCTCAAATATTGGAAATTAATTTTTAAAAATAGACACATAAATAACCCATTGGTCAAAGAAGAAAATTAGAAACTATTTTGAACCAAATGAAGAGATGATATCAAAATTTGTGGGATGCAGCTAAAACAGTGCTTAGATGTAAACTTGCAGCATAAAATACTTATATTAAGAAAGAAGAAAGGCTTGAAATCAATGAACTAGCTTCTACTGTAAGAAACTAGAACAAGAACTAAAAAGCAATACAAATAAGTATTAATAGAAAGAAGGACATAACAAAGAAATGAGCAGAACTAATGAAATATTAAAGAGAAAAATAAAGTCAATGAAATTAAAAGCTTCTTCTTTTAAGAAAACACACTTCAGTAAATCTATTAAACCACTAGCTAAAATGATCAAGAAAAATGGGGAAAAAATTAGCAATGCTAAAAATGAAAGAAGGGACATCACTATAGCTCTTATAGATTTAAAAGAACAATAAAGCACAATTATGAGTGAATAAGCAAATTCCTTGAAGATCAATTATCAAAAGAAGAAATAGAAAATTTGACTAGCCATACAACTACTAAAGAAATAGAATTCATAATTAAAAACTTTCCCACAAATAAAACTAGGTTCAAATGTTTTCACTGATAAATTCCATCAAACTTTTAAGTAAGACATAGCATCAATTTTATATACTCAGAAAACAGAGGACTTGGGAATACTTCTCATGTCATTTAATAAGATCAGCATGGCCCTGATATCAAAAACAAAGACATTACAACAACAAAAAAACAGATCAACATTCCTTGTCAACACAGACCAAAAATCCTTGACAAAACTTCAACAAACTGAATTCAGCAATATATAAAAAGGATAATATACTATGACAAAGTAGGGTTTATCTAAGGAATGCTAGCTTAGTTTAACATTAAAAAAAGCAACAATTAATGCAATTTACTGTGTTAACAGAATAAGAGGACACCATATGAAGAAAAAGCACCTGACAAAAACCAACACTCATTTGTGAGAAAAATTCTCAGTTAATTAGGAAGAGAAGGGAACTTTCAATCTAATAGAAGATATTAAAAAAAAAAAATCCCTACCACTAACTTCACACTTCATAGTGAAAGATAAGTGCTTTCCCCAAATAAGCAGGAACAGACAAAGATGTTCATTCTTACCATTCTATTCAACATTTCATTGGAGGTCCCAACCAGTGTAATAAAGCAAGATAAAAAAATAAAAGGCATGAAGATTGTAAAGGAATAAGTAAAAATCTCTTTAGTCACAGATGACATGTTTGTATACATGGAACATGAGAAGCAATCTACAAAAAATACTAGAGCTAAGGTTTCAGCAATGTTACATTATTCAAGATAAATATAAAAAATCAATTGTATTTGTATTTCTATATTCTAGCAACAAACAATTGGAAATTGAAATGAAAATATCATTTATAACAAGTTATATTATATATATATATAATATCAAAGTCACAAAATACTGAGGAATAAATTTAACACAATTCGTGTAAGATCTGTTTACTGAAAAGTATGCATTAAAATTTGAAATTAAAGATATAGGTAAGTGGGAATAGCAAATGCATGGATTGAAAGAGTAAATATTGTTAAGATATTATGTCTCCTCTATTTTATATTAGTAATACATACTTTTATACAAATCCACTTAATTCTTTTCAGTGACTATATGTATTCCTTGAGTTATGCCTCATTTGAATGAAGCGTAACTTGTCTAACCAGTCCATCAAAAAAAGTTTGGTTAAGTAAGTATTTTTTGTTCACTAAATTTTGTTCATAAATCTACTTTATGATTCAAATATGTAAACATACCTGATATACATATATATATATGAATATAACTGTCTATAATATAACTGTCTTAATCTGGCCTAGATCATAGGATCCAAA
>NW_011480985.1:10865-15122 GCF_000754665.1 Bison bison bison
AACATTCTTATATATAATAGTTCATAACCTTATTACATGTAGTGGGTGATTTGCTAAATTAGCCATGAACTGGACTTTTTATGGGATCCCATGTCATCTTTGGGCTTTCTCTATGGTAGAAATACTTGGGCCAGTCATATGGGCAGGGTCCATTCTTCTCATTTTTTCCCAGCTGGGCCCAACTCTTCTTCCAGCTGAGATTGCCTCTTTATTCCATGCCTGGCTGGCCAACCTGGCACTGCAATTCTTGGGCTGGAACTGGTCCCTTGATCAGTGACTTTGGGCATGGCCGATTTGGTATCTCATGAGGGTTATGACTGAAATTTCACTGCTAATCACTTCTAATATGTACCTTCCCAACTCTCTTCATTGGTGATATAGTGCTTTCCCATAGATACATCTATTTCCTACTGGGATATCTGGTACTTCTTGCAAAATGGGTAGTTGCTACTGGGGTTAAATAGTTACCAGAAAAAGGCTAGATTATGCTTCCAATTCTTCCATCTTAAAAATATGTTTTCCAGTATGGATGTTCAGACACTTATTATTCAAACATTGATTCAATTGTTTATTCAATGAATACCAAGTTGCTGGGTGTTAACACTCTTATGAGCACTGAAAGGGAATACAGACAACCAAAACCACAGATGACCAAATGAATGGTACAGACTTGAGTGTTATAGGAGTATCCTTGAACCTCTTAACAAGTTTGACTTTTTTTTAGCTCTCTCCCTTTTGCAATCTATCTTCCATACTCTACCAAGTAAGTTTTCTAAAAACCGAGGCTCATTTGTTTTCACAGAAAAAAAAAAAAAAGTGTAAGCTCTTTAGTGCATCATTCAAGGCTCCTCACACTCTGGCTCCAATTTCCATCCAAGCCTTAATCATTCCCACTCTCTCTTATAAACCCTATGTTCTACTACTATATCAAACTTCTCCCTGGTCCCATGAAGCACCAGGTCCTTTCCAATTTCTATTCCTTCTGCTCATAATGCCTTTCCATCTTCTTCACCTGGCAAACTCCCAATCAACCTTCAATAGTCAGTTAAAAGTCTTGGTGAAACATTTCCTCTATGCTCCTCATCTATCCTGGGTTGAACATATTGTTCTGTTCTATTAGACAATGAGAGTTTTGAGGACATTGAGTTTATCTTGTTGATCTCTGTAGTCCTGAATCCAGATTTGAATAGGGCCTGGCAAAGTAGTATGGGCCCAATGAATTTTTGGTAAATGAATGAACGAACAAATGAATGTGAAGGAAAAGCTCAAAGGGCCTTGGTATATTTAGGTAAGGGCTTTTTAAAAGCATAGGACTTTAAGCTGGACTGAAGAAGACCGTACAGAGGTAGGAAAAGGGCATCTGGAGGAGGAGGATTATTATCCTAGGAGACAGAAGAACAAAAGCCTGAGACTGAGAGGGAAGACACTGAGGGTGTTAGCCAGCAGACTGCAGCTGCCTGCTGCACTGTCCTGACCTTTTCACTGATTAGATTTCTCAATTACATTTTCAGCTCATGGAAGGCAGGGTGTTTTTTTCACTCCTTTGTATCCCCTTTATATTTGACGCACATCTCCATAGCCATTGTTCCTACAGTCTTGTGGTTCTTATTTTGTCTTGTAATATAATTATTTGTGTATTTACATATCTCCCCAGTACTCACACTCCCCTTTATCTCAGGCTGTTTGAGATAGGGGATGAGGTCTTAGTGTCTTTGTCTCTTTCAAGACACCTAGCATAGTGCCTGGCACACAACGGGTGGTCAGTAAAAAAACGGGTAGTTTTTTTGAGCTACCATTTGTTGATCTGATTATAGAGGACTAAAAGGATATTTCTGTGCAACTGTGTATTGTGGCAGAAAACTTATATATGCCTTTATACTGTGTGGGCTTTTTTTGGGCAATTTTCGTTAAAATGTTATCTTATTGTACCTGGAAGACTGTCATTTCAATTTTCTTCTTTGTTCCCTCTTGGATGACTCACATCTCTTATACCAGAAGGATATGACAGAAGGGATTTGAAAGAGTTTGGACAAATTTATGAATGACAGTCATAAACGTCTGGATATAAGAAGTTGTTAGGCGCATACAAACAGGAAGGAGAAAACTTGCATTTCAGAAATGCCTATTTTGAGCCAAGAACTGTGTTAAGCACTTGACATACATTATATCTCATTTAATCTGGCAGACTATATCAGTATAAAGATAGGACATGTCTATCTAGAAGGCCAAGTCCACTTTCAGCCAGGCATCTCCTAGGTACCAGAGGCAGTATTCATCTTCAGTAAAATTTTATCAACCTTTAAAGATAGGTGGATCTATAGATTTGCATTTTTCCCTGGGAACAGGACACTCATTCTCAATTCAGGCTTCTACAGCTTAAAACTTTGTTTTTTGACATAACTTGATCAGTTTTTAAAGTCTCAGTGCTTTAAATTACAATGCAATCTGAGATACTCCTACAGCAATAACAGAGATTACACTTGTTCACAAATGTAATTTGTTCACTTACCTTTATACTTCATAAAGCTTCCAAATACAGAATAAAGTTAAGTCAAATAACGAAAAGAGACTTCTATTAACCCTGACACCAGTAAATTGTCTCAAATTATAGTGTGCCTTTTATTTGTATTCTAGACACATTGAGTCGTTTTTCTGAGATACGTATTATACCTTATCTATGGGTAGAAGAAAATTGGGAGGGAATTAGTTTAACTTGTTTCTAATTTTTAAAGAAATAATAGTAACTAAAAAAGCATCATGCTCCCAAGTATACAGCTTCTGCATTGAGCAAGAATCAAAATGCTATAACCCAAGTACCATCTAGACTCCTTGGGCAATGCCTTGAGAAGGTGGGGTGGCAGCCATTGATTCATTATTGTAAGTCAGAGTCCAAAGCCTGCAGCTACACATCCTGATCTGTGATAACACGTTTCTCACCAGGTGATGGAGTGGGTGGGAAGCAAAGGGGTATACTTTCAGATAAAGGGATCAGCACACTCACAGTTCTCAGAGAAGTTTCTATTACATACACCTCTTTTGAGAAAACTAGAACAGACATCTGTGCTTGGAAAACATAAAGTCCATCTCATATGACTAAAGAAAATGGCAAAAGTTTAAATGACATGTTTCATATTTTGGATGGCTCTACCCCAAATTTTGTGTGCCACTAATTGTCAAAAAAATACCAGACCTGTCTTGGTAATGGTTATGTGTGTGTATTTTTAAATTTTACATCAGCCAAAGAAAAGTGAGGGATCAGGACTACCACCAAAAAACAGAGGTGCGACATACTGCCTATAGGACATTTTAAAGATAGAGGAGAACCCAGTTTCTATATTTAAAAAAAATTACCTCTTCTGTTTTGAGACTAGAGGATGAAAATATACACATATTCCAAAGATTTCTTTGTATGAACAGGTGACCCCTTCCCACAGTCTCTGTAATTAATTGAGAAATTAAAGTTGGTTGGCCTTTGAGATCTCTTATTAAAAAAAAAGGCAGAAGGTCTTGGATATTTTGGAACAAGAGCCTACTATTCTGCCAAGACAGTGTGTTATTGTTATTGGAGTGTCTCTCAACAAAACAGTATTGAGTGGTGAGGACGTGATTTTGATTAGGTGGAATGACTCAGCTCTTCCTCTTAAAGAAGAGAGGACTGTCAGAGCCTTACTTACCTCATGATCTGGGATCTCAGAGGATAGTGTTTTCCCTAGGATGACCCCGGTCAAGTATGTCCAGCATCGAGCCGTGTTGGCAAGGTTATAGCCTCCTGTCTCCATCAAGAATTGTGAAGTTAGGAAAGAATAGTCACAAAACAGCAGGAGAGGAAAGGGGGGTAAGGAAGGAGAGAAAAATGTTTTAATAAAAGGGCTAAAAAGATAATTCTAACTTGCAAGATTATACCTATGCATCTTTAATGATATTTTTGAACCACTTAGTAGGCAGACTTAAGCGAACCAATCAGGCCATGCACAGTGTGGAACCGGGAAGTCCAAAGCCTACAAAGATCCAAAGATTCTCATCTCTGAATGAATATGCTCCAGAGGACTCCAAGCTCCTCAATTCCACCAAGAAACCTGGATCTTTTGAGATGACCTACTCAAAGCAAAGGTTTCTGTGATGAATTTTGCAACAATTCTATAAAATGACTGCTAGATGTGATTTGTATATTAAACCTATTGGCAGATACAGCCCTGGAAACCTCCAGGAAAGAGAAAAGGAAAATGCTGACAGAAATAGACTTCCTTCTTTTCATAT
>NW_011480985.1:15222-17595 GCF_000754665.1 Bison bison bison
ATCAAAGAGAATAAGATGAGGAAGGGAACTATTGATTGACACTCTGACCCACCTCGTCAGGTCCTGTCACAGTCACCCAGCAGCCATATTATACTGGCTAATAATCAGCATATTTTTGTGCTGAATAGATGTGTTCTGCCATGCAAGGGCTAGAACATTGGCCTTTAGCTAAATTCCAAGAGTGTAAGGATAAAATGGAACAATTTCCTAACCTCAGAGGGTTCTGCGGGAAATAGAATCTGGTCTATTTTAGGTAGGGAGACCATATCATTTATCACCCACAATTTATCACCCACAATAGTACATTTTTAAGAGTAAAAAGGGACACTATTAATACTTATACTGGAATAACACGTATAAATTGAGACATATGGCCACCCTTTTCTTAAGCCTTTCTATTCCATGTAAGGTCAGGGATGCTGGGGCTTCTGCAATGTATCTTTTTGGCTTCATTGGAGTCCACTGAAATTTGGGGATGTGGCCCTCTCTGCCAATTGTCTATGTGATATTGGGGGTTGAGAATTTAAGTGAAATAATACTGGTATTCCTTTAAACACTCCCAACATGGAAAATCTGAATTTATCAGATCAGCTTATTGGGTATGATTATTTGATTTCAAAAGGAATCCCCACAGGTTTTAGGTAGCAAGTTCTCTCTGGCATACAATATAATTTGCAAGAATTCCCACTTATGCACTGGTATTTTCAGGAATACACATATTGCATAAGAAGAGTTATATATTCTAAAGCCAATACTTGGGGCTGAGAAAGCAAAGAGGCTTTGAAAGTTCTAAAGTAAAGGCTGTAGCCTCAAACAAAAGTAGAATTCACACATCTGTATTTTGCGGAAAGGGCTTTTTTTTCTTCCCTCTGGGCCTACCTGTATCATAATCACTCTTTAGTGCTGTCAAGGAAAGTAATATGTCCATAGTACTTATCAATGTTATCTTTTCCCTGAGTTGAAGTTAATACATTTCTTGCCAGCTTTTCAGAAGAGGTTGTTTCTTATAAGCACCTTCAATTTCAATCTCTCTAGGGTTTGAGGCTGCCAAAAGACCATGCTTGTGTATTTGTGTTGAATTCTCACTCATTTTCGTAAGGCCTCCCCACAATCTCCTTTAATTTGGTTTTTACAACAGGTTGACAAACAACAAACTATTAGCACTTCCATAATACACTTTAAACTCAATCTGCTTGACCATGTTATTTTAACACACTAATCTATTCATTTAACAAAATAAAGATTGTGCCAGATAGAAGATTCTACACAAAGCACCATCAAAGGTAGCTCAGGTTTGTGTAAATGCTTCTATTGAATAGACCCAGCTTTCTGTTGGTTAAGTACTACAAAATATAAGTATACTTTGAAGGTAAGAATGCCCAAGAGATGCTTTACATCTCTCAAATCCATGCTTTTTTAGTGGGAAAGAAGTTGTTCTTGAATTCAACTTAGATATTCAATTAATTCATGTGTTTATTACTTGTATGTGAGTAGGGTTAGAATTTTAGTGGTATCTTTCCAAAAGATAATGATTAGAACTGGGAATCAAAGGTGATCCTGAGAGAAGATGGATCAAAGTCCACTGGGCTCAACATCCTCTATTTTAAATAAGATTTGATGTCACCTTTAACCAAAGCACCTTTGCTTCAGGAATGGAAACTTAGACTTCAGAGTGCCAAGGAGTCAATGCACATGCCAGGCTGAGGAGAAATGTGTCAGAGTACTTCCTTATGCTGAACCATGAAGGTGGCAGAATTCATTGACTCAGGCTTGTGGACCACAGGCAGCCTGGTATTATCTAATCTAAGAAAGCCAAGTTTCCCTCAGTGTCAATGGACAAAATATGGCAAAAGGTCAACAAATTCTCCTGGTGACCTTCCTTTGTACTTACCTCCTCCCAAGATGAGCGTTGCCAACTCCCACTGAAGGATGTACTTAAGACATTTGCCAATTCCCACTGGAGTCATGTTAAAGGAGCACATGGGATCCCCAGCTATTGTATCAGCTCCCAGCTGTAAGACCACTGCTTTGGGATTAAAGGCTATGTACACTTCCTTTAGTACACTGTGGAAAAGAAATAGTAGATAAAATGTCAGAAAAAGATAGGTCTGTTTGGTCTAAGGTTGGTCGTGAGGGTAGTTGGAGGTATAGCTGAATCAGCAAATAGTGAAAGGAAAAAACCCAACTTGTCAACTCATCAAACTTTCCATCTAAAAGGGGTAAATCAGACTTCGTGCAAATTATACCTCAATAAACCTGACATACTAAAAATTTCCCCCCACCTCCATCCTCACCAAGGACCAAATTTACTTTTCTATTTTAGAACTCAGATTTCCTTTAAATATCCATTGTAATTTAATTTCAACAGCCACA
>NW_011480985.1:17695-19684 GCF_000754665.1 Bison bison bison
CATTTACGCTATTTTCAATCTGTGAAAATAGGACAATATACTGAATGAATGATTATTTCTGATAATTTAAGATTTCAAAACACTTGGAGTTTATCACCTACTTATCAATGAGGGCTGGTGAAGAGAATTAAACTCTTTCTGAAAGCATAGATGTTATCAGCTTACTTTTTATTAGGCTAAAGGACTTCTGGGTTATGAAATACAATCCCCCCTCCAATTTGTATGTAACCAGAGTATTATAGGGAAGGAAACTGGAACAACTGATCCAAAACTATAAATCTGAAAGCACTCCAAAGAACAAACTGTAGTGGGTAAAATGAACATAATTTTGGGTAGAATCATTCAATGCTATCAAATCAACCTAACAGCTTTTTTGGTTTTTTTTGACAGAAGCCTTAGAGATGAAAAGGAAATTATCCCTGTGACAGATGACCTTAGTCAGGCTTCTAGCATTATCATTAATTGAATGTTGACAATGTCCAGAATGCATTCCTAGGAGTTATAAGGTCCCTGTTCTCAAGGGGCTTACAATCTAGCTCCTAGACAAATGCCAGTCCTCGAGGGCTTGAGTACCTCTTACAGAGACGTACAAACAAGTGCAAATTAACATACTTCAGAGTTGAGAAAATGCAGAGTCAAAAAGTGATAAAAATGTTGCAGTTAATGACCCCTTCATAATCAACATGTCAAATTATACCAGTGGAGTAAAAACAGAAAAATCCCAGATTCTTCTGAAACTGCAAAAAGAATGCAGGGATATGAAATGCTGTCCTCCAAAATTCATATGTAACCAGGGCATTGAAAACTAATGAAAACTGCTCAGCTACAGAGGCATTCTTTGACTCAAAAGACCAGTTTGTTTTGATTTCTCATCTACGTAGACAAATATTCAGTGATTGTGGAGATATAAGAATATTATAAAATTTATGACATATGATCCTTAATACAGAAATACTCGGGCCTATTCCCTCTTTCATGTGCTTATCTCCTGAGTGCAGAGGGAAGATAAGCCACCTGAATAGTTAGCCAACATTTGTTGAGCAGCTACACATACAGAGCACCCTATTAGCTGCTGCCAGGAGATACAGAGGGAGGCATGATTTCTGTTTTAAAAGGGTTTATAGCTTGATGGGGAGGATGGGGAGGCAAGCAAGACTAATGCTTTTTTTCATTTCATGCATTCCCTCATTTTGCACACATTTACTGAGTGCCCTCTGTGTATCTAGTATGTAACTGTACCAGATGCTTCAGGAAAATAAAAAGATGAATATGACACAGTTCTTATCTTCATGTAGCTCAGAGCAGAGGGGGAACTTGGACCATGTTAATAAATAACTAAAACACAACGAATAAAGAAGTATCAGAGATGGCACAGAGCAGGAGGTAGAGTAATTCTTGTGAGGTCTTACAAGAGGAGAAGATATACAATGAGCCACCTATCAAAATGGCTAAAATGAAAAACAGTGAAAATATCTATTGCTGGTGAAGATGTGGAGAAACTCGGTCACTCATACCTTTTGGGTGGGAATGTAAAATGGTATAGCCACTCTGGAAAATAGTTTGGCAGTTCCTGTCAAAACTAAAAATGGACTTGGGGACTTCCCTGGTGGTGCAGTGGATAAGAATCTGCCTGCCAATGCAGGGGACATGGGTTTGACCTCTGATCCAGGAATGAGAAGATTTCACATGCTGCGGAGCAACTAAGTCTGCAAACTGCAACTATGGAGTCTGTGTGTCACAACTGCTGAAGCCCAAGTGCCCTGCAGCTGCACACTGCAACGACTGCGCCTGCGTGCTGCAACCAGTCTCTGCATCTAGAGCCTGCAGTCTGCAATGAGAGAACCCAGTGAGAAGCCCACGCACCACAAGAAGAGTAGCATCTGCTCGCCACAACTGAAGAAAGCCTGCATGCAGCAACGAAGTATAACAAAATATATAAAAACATAAAATGGCCTTGCCATACAATCTAAAAATTGCACTCTTGGGCAT
>NW_011480986.1:0-515 GCF_000754665.1 Bison bison bison
TGGGAGACCTGGGTTCGATCCCTGGATTGGAAAGATCCCCTTGAGAAGGGAAAGGCTAACCATTCCAGTATTCTGGCCTGGAGAATTCCATGGACTGTATACTCCATGGGATCACAAAGAGTCAGACACAACTGAGAGACTTTCACTTCACTTCACTTCATGTCTTACTGTATTTCTTTTTCAGTATGTTTTGAATCTCATTTGTGCCATGAAACACTATAATATGAGGATCAGAAACTACGGGGTCTAGGAGGAGAGTTTTCATATGGATTAATCATCTTGAGCCCAAGTCCATAGCTGCAACATGGCAAGACTTTTTCAATAAGGGATGGATTATTAATAAACCATCCAAATGGCTGGCACCTATAACTTTCTTGTTTAATTTCAAGCACATAAAAAAAGTTTAAGATGCTACTACTTGGAGAATGACCTTGCAGTTCAGTTCAGTAGCTCAGTCGTGTCTGACTCTTTGTGACCCCATGAACCGCAGCATGCCAGGCCTCCCTGTCCATCAC
>NW_011480986.1:4644-5016 GCF_000754665.1 Bison bison bison
AAAGCAAGAGAGTTCCAGAAAAACATCTATTTCTGCTTTATTGACTGTGCCAAAGCCTTTGCCTGTGTGGATCACCACAAGCTGTGGAAAATTCTTCAAAATATGGGAATACCAGAGCACCTGACCTGTCTCTTAGGAAATCTATATGCAGATCAGGAAGCAAGAGTTAGAATTGGACATGGAGCAACAGACTGGTTCCAGATAGGAAAATGAGTATGGCAATGCTGTATATTGTAACCCTGCTTATTTAACTTATATGTAAAATACATCGTGAGAAACACTGGGCTGGATGAAACACAGCGAGAATCAAGATTGCTGGGATAAATATCAATAACCTCAGATATGCAGATGACACCACCCTTATATCAGAAA
>NW_011480987.1:0-554 GCF_000754665.1 Bison bison bison
GAAGGATAATTGCTTTCCAGAATTTTGTTGTTTTCTGTCAAACTTCAACATAACAGTCTTTCTTAACTCATAGTTTCTCTTCAATATCATCCTATTTTGTGTAAATAACTTCTTTTAACACTTCTTACAGACAAGGTATCTGCTGAGAATGAATTCCCCGATTTTTTGTTCATATGAGAATGTCTCCTTATCCTTTGTTTTGAAGGACAATATTCCTGGATGTAGAAGTTAATTTCAGTAGTTAAAAAAAAAAAAAAAACATTTTATTTATTAATAAGTTGTACCGGTAGCCTTGTAGAATGAGTTTGGAAGTGTTCCTTCCTCTGCAGTTTTTTGAAAGAGTTTTAGAAGGATAGGTGCTGGAGTCCAGCTCCACCAGCCAGGGAATCAGCCTGAAGAAATGAGTGGTGTTGGCAGAGAATGATGCAGCCTCTGACTCAAGTTGCGGGACTGCATGTTTATTTCAAGCCTCAGGTCTTCTTTTATACTTTGACAAAAGCATTAGGTCAGAGGTTTGACATTTTCAGTTCCCCCTCACCCAGATTTATTGTCTC
>NW_011480987.1:4520-5177 GCF_000754665.1 Bison bison bison
GTTTTTAATGTTTTCTATATATAGGTCTTTTGTTTCTTTAGGTAGTTTTATTCCAAAGTATTTCATTCTTTTCATTGCAATGCTGAAAGGGATTATTTCTTAATTTCACTTCCTGTTTTCTCATTGTTAGTGTATAGAAATGCAAGTGATTTCTGTGTATTAATTTTATATCCTGCAACTTTTCTGTATTCATTGATTAGCTCTAGTAATTTTCTGGTGGTGTATTTAGGGCTTTCTGTGTTGAGGATCATGTCATCTACAAACTGTGAGAGTTTTACTTCTTTTTTTCCAGTTTGGATTCCCTTTAATTTTTTTCTTCTCTGATTTCTATGGCTAAAGTTTCCAAAACTATGTTGAATAGTAGTGATGAGAGTGGGCACTCTTGTTTTGTTCCTGACTTTAGGGGAAATGCTTTCAATTTTTCGCCTTTGAGGATAAAGTTTGCTATGGTTTTATCATGTATGACTTTTGTTATGTTGAGTTGTGTTCCTTCTATGCCTGCTTTCTGGAGCGTTTTTATCATAAATACACGTTGAATTTTGTCAAAGGCTTTCTCTGCATCTATGCTACTGCTGCTAAGTCGCTTCAGTCATGTCTGACTCTGTGCGACCCCATAGATGGCAGCATATCAGGCTCCCCCATCCCCAGGATTCCCTA
>NW_011480988.1:0-569 GCF_000754665.1 Bison bison bison
GAGCCAGAAGGGGGAAATTGCGGCCCCACAGAGGCATTATCTACCAAACTGCAAGCAGGCTTCATTGCTAATCAAGACTTCTTGGGATTCTGGATGGTCAACATTCGCCTGAGAAGGTGTGCCAGTTGTACACCCAGAAAACTGAGTGGCAGGGACAGGGGAGGCGATAAGTTGCAGTGACCAGGCTCACCAAACACCTGGTCACCTGAGCTGCTCGGACCTGGGAAGGGCACAAAATGCAGGCCCAACTGAGTCGGCACCTCTGAGGACTACTCGAGTACCTGAACCTGAGCGGCTTAGACCTGGGAAATACATACAACCCAGGGCTGGCCTCAGACAGTTCCGGGCAGAGCAACCTAGAGCCTAAGCAGTATAGACAGGGAAAGCACATACGCTGTGAGCGGGGCCAAACCCAGTGTGGCCGAGACACTGCAAGCACACGCGAGTGTTATTTTTTGTAGTGTCCATCCCTCCCCACAGTACTACTGAACAAGTGAGCCTAAAAAAGTGTCCACCACCTCCCCCTTGTGCCAGGGTGGAAATTAGACACTGAAGAGACCAGCAAACAG
>NW_011480988.1:4761-5208 GCF_000754665.1 Bison bison bison
CAGAGAAAGCCTTTGACAAAATTCAACATCCATTTATGATAAAAACTCTCCAGAAAGCAGGAATAGAAGTAACATACCTCAACATAATAAAAGCTATGTATGGCAAACCCACAGCAAACATTATCCTCAATCATGAAAAAGTGAAAGCATTTCCCCTAAAGTCAGGAACAAGACAAGGGTACCCACTTTCACCACTACTATTCAACATAGTTTTGGAAGTTTTGGCCACAGCAATCAGAGTATAAAAAGAAATAAAAGGAATCCAAATTGATAACAAAGAGGTAAAACTCTCACTGTTTGCAGATGACATGATCCTCTACATACTGCTGCTGCTAAGTAGCTTCAGTCGTGTCCAACTCTGTGTGACCCATAGACGGCAGCCCATCAGGCTCCTCTGTCCCTGGGATTCTCAAGGCAAGAACACTGAAGTGGGTTGCCATTTCCTTC
>NW_011480989.1:0-397 GCF_000754665.1 Bison bison bison
CATCTCTGGAAGGAGCTGGGTTTGACAGCAGAAAAAAAAAAGACCTAAATTCCAAAGCAACTTTTTTAACCTCTAAATGATGATACCTTTACATGAACTTGAATTGTTTCCTTGACATAACACCATATTTTTTACTTACATGAGTCCTAGGGGTTTTTTGTTGTTTGTTTTAAAATCTATATGATACATACAAATCTTTGATGGGAACTTTGTCTTTTTTCAATATGTTTTAAGATCTTTTGATTACAAGAATAATATATTCTCTTTGTAGTAAACTTGGAAAATGCAGAAACGTGCAGCAACAACACAAACCCTATGAGATAGCAAAATATATAAATATAAAGGGACTTCCCTATAGCTCAGACAGTAAAGAATCTGCCTGCAATGCAGGAGACCA
>NW_011480989.1:4141-5452 GCF_000754665.1 Bison bison bison
AGTAACACACAGGCAAAATAGCAGTTTACCAGTTGAACTTAACTGGTTAATTTCTGAATACTTGATTGACTAAGGAAGGGAACTTGATTTTGAACCCCGTCCATTTTAGCCAATCCTAGATCCAGCAAATAGATAGGATAGGTGCTACCCTAGAGTTTTTTGCAGAATCTCTCAAGTGAACTTCACACTCCCTGAACCACATGTATCCAAACAGAAATCTGTCAACCTGGAGTTCTCATTTCTTGGTACAGTTGTTATAAAAAGAAAAGAACACCCAGGTGGCACAACAGCCTACCCAGTGGCCCTTGCACAGCTATGGAACCATAGCAGCCCTCCAGAATCTTCTTCCTGCAGGTCTGCTTGTATATTGAATTAAGAAAAGTTCCAGTTGGGCAATTTGAGCAAGCAAAACTCAGGGTATAGCCTCTGTAGTTTGACAGGTCTGGGTTCTAGGCCAGGCCATGGCACTTACTAACGAGTGACCTCAATTAAGCTAGTTGCTTAACCTCTTTGTGCCTCAGTTTCCTCATCTTTACCATGGGATCATAACAGTGCCTCCCTCTTCAGATTGTTCTAAGAATTAATTGAAATGACTCCAAGAAAGGGCTGAACCCAGTTCCTTAGATTCAGTGCTCAACAAATCTTTCTAATATTATCATCATTGTAATTTATTACTGTTGTTAGTCTGTTTTACCAAAAGATAGGAAAAGTAACAGCTCTGCTGAGCTATTGATCAGACCATGCCTAGAGCATGTTTGGTTCTAGGAGGAGTGGATCAAGATGGTGGAATAGAAGGACCTGGAGTTCACCTCCTCCCACAAATCCAGGCTAGCCCATGTAAAACTCACAGGACAGTGCCTGGAATATTGTAAAAGTGCTTGATACATGGTGGAAGTGTTATTGTTAATTAAGATCATCACTAACTAACATTCAGAGAATATAACATGCAGACACTGCATGTGTGTTAACTCCATGAAGTCTCGTAACCCCCACCACTCTCTGAATGATGCATGTCTATGACTTCCCCTTTACAGATGAGAATATAAAGGCACAGAAAGGTTAAGCAGCCTCCCCACAATTACATAGCTAAGAAGTGTTCAATCCATGAGTCAAGCCCAGGCCAGATCCTCTTTCTCCAGAGCCTGCACTCTTAGCCAGTAGGCCAAAGGGCTATACTCTCCATACTGTTGTCAGCATTCATATGTGGCTCTTTAAATTTTGATTAATTAGAGGTACATTCAATTAAGAATTCAGTTCTTCGTTTGCACCTGACACACTTGAAGTGCTTTTGTACATGTGGCCAGGGGCTAC
>NW_011480989.1:8719-10087 GCF_000754665.1 Bison bison bison
AAGGACAGTAATCGTTCCTGCCTCACATACAGCTGTTTCAAGGGTTGAGTGAGACTAAGGATCAAAAGCACTTGGCTTAGTGCCTGTACATAGCAAATGCTTGATCAGTTCAGTGGTAGCAGTTTTTACCATTAATTCAATGAGGCATCCAAATATCTAGTGTCTTGTCATCCATCCAGAGAATTGTCCACTGTAGGCGCTTAGTCATGTTTACTGAATTGACTCCATCTCTTTAGCTGAGGATCAGGAGATAAATATTTCCCTGTCTACTGGGATGTTTGATAACACATGGGTGATCACTTGAAGCTCAGGTATGAAAAGCATGCGAATGAAGAGGCTGCTTTACATACAAAGAGCTTCTCCTCAGGGCGGGCTCTCCCTGCTCATCTTGGGCACCCCGTGGTCAGGTGTTCAACAGGAGGTCAGGGTTCCCTCAGCACCTCCGTGGAGTCTTGAGGCTTCCTCTAACATGGATATCAAGTGTGAGGGTTTTAATTGCCTTTGGCTGAAAGAATGGGGTCAGATGTTCAATTCAGATGAAATCCCTGTCTTCTAAAACATTATGAGGTGCCACCCACACGAAAGTCACTAATCCTCGGGGCCCTGGCAGGGTGAAGTGCCTGAGGGCTGCAGCTCAGGGCTGTTGGGAGATTCCTGCCTGACTGCCTGGGTGTGCACATTACTCAGCACATGTACACACATGTACCTACAGACCAGTGTAGAATGGTGTGCTCTGTTGGGAGGGAGAGCATGGGGACGGATTGGGATTGGGCATTGTTGACGAACCAGTTATCTGACCTAGCCTGATGCCCATTTCCAACCAGACAGTGACTGATGGAGGCAGAGTCTCCTTAACTGAGACCCATGGATGGGTAGTAAGTGGTCCAGAAAACCCCTGAAATTATATGTAAAATGTTGGTGGGCTGGGAAGGGAGAGACACCAGCATAAATGCTTTTTCTGTGGAGAGAGACTATAGCTTTTAAGAGACTTCTCAGAGGAGTCTGTGACCCAAGACAATTAAGAACGCAGAGCTGCTGGGTTTGGTTGGCCCAGGCTAGTTGGTGTGTCTAATCAAAGCCCCAGATGACCCACGTCTAGGCGGTCAGGGCAGTGACAGGAGTACTCAGAGGCAAGTCGTGGCCACGCCACTGACAGACTCTTCAATGGTTGTTGTAGACTCATGTAGACAAAGCCTGCAAGCTTGGGGAAGCCAGGCCCCCCCAGGTCAGCCTCGGGCGACAGCCCCCGTCCTGCCAGGCCCTGGGGAGTGAGTCCTTCCTGCCCAGCAGCTCCTTTGCTCATGAGCTGGCCCAAGTCACCTCCTCGTACAGCACCTCAGAGGCAGCGCCCTGGGGCGGCTGGGATCC
>NW_011480989.1:13504-14684 GCF_000754665.1 Bison bison bison
CCCTCCCAGGGACACCATGGGGAACCACCCCTGGGCCCCGGGAGGGCCCACCTGCCACTGCCCCCTCAGTGTCACCTGTACAGCAATCCCGAGTGCCATGACAACCACCCGCAGTCCTAGGAAAAAGAGTGCTTGGCTGAGCTCCTCTGTAACCCTCCTTCAGAGTGTCCGTCACTAAGCAGCCACTTTCAGCCATCGCTTCCTCCAGGTCACTGAAAACATTTGTCATTTCCTGTTTTCTCTATTTTCCAATGATCCTAATTGTCAGTGTCAAAAGGCAACAACTATTTTCTTGGGGCTTATCTTTGGAGCACACTGATTGAGAACAAAGGATGGGGGCCTCTGTCTGCAAAACAAAGGAAGCCGCCTCCAGGGGGGCCTGGAGAGAACGGTCTGGCTGCTCTGCCAGGGACGGGGGCCAGGCAGGCAGCAGAGGGCTGGCGGTGCCCCCCCCATGCCCCAGTGGCATGAAGAGGTTCCTGCCTGACAGCAACACCCCAGGATGGCCAGCATCAGCCCTTCTGTTTGGACTTGGAGTTTCTGTGGCCCTGACCAGACTTTCCCTTCAACTCTGGATGTTCCAGATTTTTCTGCTTCCTTGGATGAATGCTGGCCAACATCCCACTGTCCCTGTAAACCTGACCCTTCAAGAAGCATTTTCTGTCATCTGGCAGACACTGCCCACTTCCTCCACTCTGACCCCTGCCCCAGCCTCGCCTTCACTCTGGTTTCCCAGGCCCTGGGGGTGTCTTCCTCTCTATCTCCTTCCCTTTGGACTCTTGGGCCCATCGTCGTCATTCCCTGCTTTTTCTTGCGTCGCCCTCTGTAGCCGCCACCTGCCCCTCTCCCACCCTGTACAACTGTGTAATTTGGTGAATCTAATGGAGCAGCCAGTGGGGATGGAGTTAGAGTTGGTATAGACAGAATTAGAGCTGGTGTAGACAGAGGGCCCAGGAGCCGGTCCCGGAAGCAGCAGGCTGCAGAGATGGAAGCACTGGATCTGCAGTTAGGAGACACTGCACTTACCCAGCCGTGTTGCCTGGATCACATCACTGACCCTCTGTGAGCCTCAGCTGTCACACTAGTAAGCTGGGGTCATAGATCTTCGGCCCGGATCTCCTGGCACAGTAGGAGGGTGACTGGGCACACCAGAGGTGAGAGCTGCCTTCAGAAATGCCTG
>NW_011480989.1:18249-18622 GCF_000754665.1 Bison bison bison
CAGCAGCATCTCTGCACACCCCAGTCTTGAGGGAGCCACCCCCAAGCCAAGCAGCTCATGGCATGCAGCAGCATTATGATAGCAGCACCGTCTTTGCCAAGGCCCTTGTGACAACCTCCCTGGAAGCCCCAGTGTTTCCCTTGCAGCAGGCAATTGTGTCCCCTAGTCAGGTGGCCCCAGAAGGCAGACCTAGCCAGAAGGTGGGTCCTGCCCCCGCCAAGCCCAGCTTCAGCCTGCTGGGCAACAAGAGTGTCAGGCAGAGCCCGGTGCAGGGCCCCGTGCCCACACCACATGCCACCAAGTCCCTCCAGCAAAGTATGGTCAGCTTCAGGCCTGAGAGTCCCATCCAGGCCATTGAGCCACCAAGCTCTGT
>NW_011480990.1:0-787 GCF_000754665.1 Bison bison bison
TGTGTGGAAGCATCCATTCAGGCATGGCCGGTTGGACCTGGGACACAGCCTTGACAAAGCTGTGGTGGCTCCCTCTTGTTCCCGCGGGTGAGGTAGTGACACATGGTTGGAAGCACGTGCCCTTCCAGACACAGGGGTTGGTTTCACTTATTTGTTTGTGTGCTTTTTTTTTTTTTTTCCTGTTTATTGGTGACATATTCAAATATCCCTGGCAGTAGAAGGACTCATACCATGAAGCCCGGGTCACCCCACAGAGCAGCAACTCTCGTTCACAGCTGGGAAGGAGGAGAAAGAGGGTCCAAAACACATATAAGACCTTGTGCTCACATTGCGTGAGCCTGCAGGAAATGTCTAGAATCGGCACATGGACAGGGACAAAAAGTAGATTCCTGGTTTCTTAGGGGGGTGTGGCAGATAGAGTGGTGACAGCCAAAGGTATGAATTTTCTTTAGGACTTGATGAAAATGTTCTAAAATTGACTATGATGATTTTGGACCCTCTGTGAAGATACTAAACAAAAACCATTGTACACATTAAATAGGTGAATTAATTGTATGCTATAGAACCTTTCCAAAACATACTATGGAAAAATCTGGACAAGCTTTTTGGTCAATGCAACATAGCTCCATAAAGTTATTGAAACCTTTTTTTAAATAATAAAAAAAAAGCAAACAAAAAGGGCACAAGGCATGCCTACCACCCAAGGAGCCAAGTTGCTTACTGAGTAAGGTCCCACCTGGCCTGGTGCCCCCAGCCACCCTCTGTGGAGCCTTGCACTGCTCTGGGG
>NW_011480990.1:887-1370 GCF_000754665.1 Bison bison bison
GCTGGATCCACTTCCTGGCCCACTCCAGCCTTTTTGTCCCTGTGACCTCAGAATGGGGTTCAGCTGGGAACTGGCAGGGGGCAGCACAGATTCTGGGGGTCCTCCTCCCCGGCTTGCCTGCCCCGAGCTGAGGCTCGCAGAAGCTGATTCAGAGAGGCGGAGCCGGCCAGTCATTCTTCTGCTCCATCCGAGCAGGTCCCCCAGGGTGAAGGAACCGCGATGAGGGTGGCCACTTCCTCAGCGCTGAGGCTGGTGCTGGCCACTTCTTGGGGTAACCGGGTCAGCCCACCAAGTGTCCCAGAAAGAGGCTGTCAGCAGCCATGACACCCACGCCATCCCTGGTAGCTCAGCCACTTCCTGAGAGACAAGCCCACCCCTCCTCCCTGTCCCATGGGGTCCCAATTCTTCCCCACCACCCTGGCCCTTTTTGCCCAGTCTTGGCCCAGGGAGCCTCCTGCAAGAGCAGCTTTGGGGAGACAGAGG
>NW_011480990.1:4358-5407 GCF_000754665.1 Bison bison bison
CTTGGGGAGTTGCCTGAGCTGAACAGAGGGTCTTTGCCCCAGTCACCCCCTCCTTTGCTGGGAAGGCCTACCTAATGATGACAGGGGGTATAAAAGTCCTGTGCCCTGTTCCAGCTCCTGACCAGCTGGGGTCCAGGGCACTTGTAGGCCTTGGCTTGTCTTGCATTGTTGGTCACATGCCAGCTTCTCCCTGGGCCTACTCTTATCCTCCCCTCCCCTCAACAGCCTCCGAGGAGACTTCCTCATGCCTCTCCTTGCCTCTGAGTCAGCTTCCGGGGAGCTCAATGGTGGATACCCGCTCGGGGCTGAGGAGGGTCATGGAAGGATTGCCCAGCCCCTGCTGGGTTCAGTCCACCTGACAGAAGCCCCAAGGGCCAAGCGCTCTCTGTGTGAAGTGGAATTAGCCCAGAGGGTCTGCTCAGTAGGGAGGTAAGAGCAGTTGGGAGTGGGGGTTGCCCAGCCTGAATTTCCTGTGCCTGCCAGGGGGCCAGAACTCTGAGTCCGGGGAGGGGACTGGGGGCTGACTGAACTGGAGCTGGAAGGGCTGGTGGGGCAGGCAGCCAGACTGGGGAGGAGGGTTTGTGAGAGCTGGGAAAGCAAGGGGGGGCCTCCCCACAGGGCCAGTGCCTCAAGGGCTGCTGACCTCTGACCCAGTCCAAACAGGAAGTGCCATATCTGTGGGCCCAGGTCCAAGAGGAAAAGGAATGCAAGGATGAGTCCAAAGCAAACACTCCGCCAGCTTCCCAGGCCTCTCCCCACCCTCTGCCAGAGTCTGGCCTTTTCTCTGCTCAGAACTCAGGGCTGAGGCGTGTGGGGGCTGACTGCAGAATAGGACTGACGCAGGACTCCCAGCTCCCAGGCCCAGAACCCAGGCCGAGGCACTGGCAGGGCAAGGTCTTGACAGTGGGCTACTTTTTCCTTCACATCCAGCAGCTGCGCTGCATCCTCAGTGCCTGTCATGTGCTCTCTCTCTGGCCGCCATATTGCCATGAGCTCCCCACGCCCCGGGGCAGGGGCTGTGAACTGTTCCAATGACCTCCAATGGGCTC
>NW_011480990.1:5507-5983 GCF_000754665.1 Bison bison bison
GGCTCTGGTGGGTGCTGTAGCCGAGAGCAGGTGCAGGGTTGGGGGCCAGGCAGCCAGCCTTGCTGGACTGGCCCTGCGTGCCCGCCATGGTGCCACTGCTCACAGGTCGGGGTCAGGGGAGGCACAGGCCTGGGGGAAGCAGCATGCCTGTCACATCCTTTGTCCTCCTCACTCTCTAACGCCCCTTCCTCAGCCTGTCTTTCTTAAAGACCATGAGGCAGGAGGAAGGCTTGGAACCAGCTGGGGGAAGCCCCTCGAAGGACTGGGTGGCAGGCCCTCGGGTTGGAGCCCGGGGGAAGAGGAAGAGGTGGCCAGAAGAACGTTGGTGGGCAGAACTGTGGGATTGTGCATGGGGTGGGGCCCTCGAGGTTCCTGGAAGGAGTTCCCCCTGACTCCCTGTCCCCCTTCTCTGCTCCCAGTGGCCATTAGCCTCTGTGACTCGCTCCTGGTTCCTGCTGTCCCCACTGGTCTCATCC
>NW_011480990.1:9256-10829 GCF_000754665.1 Bison bison bison
TCCTTAAGCAGTGCCTGTAAAGGCGCTATCTGCTCCCCATCCCCTCCTGACCTGACTCAGCCATCCAAATGAGATCATGGGGACTCATCCTGGACCCTTCTTTCTATAGTGGGGTTACTAGTGCCCCCCAAAGATATGGCTGCCCAGAACCCATGTATGTGACCTGATTTGGCAAAAAAGGTCTTTGTAGATGTGAGTGAGTGAAGGATCTTGGGATGACATCATCCTGCTTTAGGATGAGCAGGGAGGTTGTCTTATAAGACAGCAGAGGAGAGACACAGACACAGAGGGGAAGCCAGGTGAAAAATGCAGAGACTGCAGTGATGTGGCCACAAGCCAAGCAGCACCTGGAGACCCCAGAAACAGGAAGAGGCAGAAGAGATCCTACCCTGGAGGGAACACGGCCCTGCCACACCTTGATTTTGGATCTCTGACCTCCAGAACTATGAAAACAGAGTGCTGTGTTGTTTTAAGCTGCCCTCTTTGTGGTACTTAGTTATGGCTGCCCCAGGAAGGTCACAGGCCTTTTTCCTGGGGCTGCCATCTCTTCCATGCCCCTTCCTGCTCCCGTTGCTTCCTAGCTAAACCCAGCATGGGGACAGCTTGCAGCACCTAGACTGCCCTCCCTCTGGGCAAGGGCAGAGGAGGGATATTGTGGCCTTGGGAGTTCTGTCAGGTGGGAGGGCCAGAGGAAAATCTTGGAGAAGCAGGTGGTGACTGAGGGCCCAGGCCACCCTGAACCCTGGGCAGGGACCCAGGTGACCCACCAGGCCCTGTGAAGTCTCTCTGCCTTCCCTCATAACTCTCTGCTTCCTTTGTGAGCATCCTCTATCTCTGTGCCCATGGGGCAGAGCTTGGCCAGTGCCAGGGGGACCACAGTACTCACGGAAGATCGATCCAAGCACGGGGTGCCAGTCGGTCCTCCTGGAGCCGGTTGTTGCTGAGAACCAGCACGCTGAGGCTGCGGCTGTGGTTCAGTGTGCCCTCTCTCACCTCCTCAATGACGTTTGTGCCCAAGTGCAGCTCCTAGGGCCAGGGTTCAGGGTAAGCGGTCCAGCCACCACTCAGTGGTGGCCTAGCCCAGCTCCTTGCCCCCTTCCACTAGGTGCCATTGTCTCTGCCCTTCTCAGGGCTGTGGCCAGCTGTGCAAAAGATCCCAGTTGACACCTGCAAGCTGTACCACGACTCTTCAGAGTCCCACAAGACAGGCTCAGAGAGCATTGCCAAGCACTGGGGATCATGCGGCTCAGAGAGGGCATGACCCTTGTTCAGGGACACCTGGCAGGTCCACGATGGTCCTCGAGGCTCAATTTTGGGCTCTAGGAAGGTTTCATCAGGCGGAGGAAAGGCCCTTTGGTGCTGAGGCCTTGTGGGTTTAGCATCAAAGCAGCTGGCCCAGCTGTTGTGGGCAGACACTCCAGTGTTTTGACCACAGCTTTATCCTTGTGGCTCAGTTGGTAAAGAATCAACTTGCAATGTGGGAGACCTGGGTTCAATCCCTGGGTTGGGAAGATCCCCTGGAGAAGAAAAAGGCTACCCACTCCAGTATTCTGGCCTGGAAAAGTCCATGGAC
>NW_011480990.1:14793-15160 GCF_000754665.1 Bison bison bison
TGGGGGGTCCCGGTAGTGGGGGAGAGTGCCATCCTGCCAGCCTCCCTGCTAGTGCCACTTACTCACCGTCTGGGGGCCCAGATGCGCTGGGTAGTGGTGGCTGCAGGGTGGGCAGCCCTGTGGGGGTTGGCTGAACCCCGGGCCCTCTCGGGCCAAGGACTTGCTTGGCCAAGGCCCCTCCAGGGCAGCACCCCACCCAGAGAGCCAGGATGGGGAGCAGCACCCTCTTCATGGCCGCCGGAGCTGGCAAAAGAGATGAAAGGCTGGGAAGGATGGAACACCAGTGGGGCAGCAGGCGACAGTCTGGCTCCCAGAGCTACAGTGCTTCGAGCCTCCCCTACCCGGCCCAGCCCTCCTCCAGGAAGGC
>NW_011480991.1:0-524 GCF_000754665.1 Bison bison bison
TTGGACTGCAAGGAGATCCAACCAGTCCATTCTAAAGGAGATCAGCCCTGGGTGTTCTTTGGAAGGACTGATGCTAAAGCTGAAACTCCAATACTTTGGCCATCTCATGCAAAGAGTTGACTCATTGGAAAAGACTCTGATGCTGGGAGGGATTGGGGGCAGGAGGAGAAGGGGACGACAGAGGATGAGATGGCTAGATGGCATCAACAACTCGATGGACATGAGTTTGGGTGAACTCTGGGAGTTGGTGATGGACAGGGAGGCCTGGCATGCTGCAATTCATGGCATTGCAAAGAGTTGCTCATGACTGAGTGACTGAACTGAACTGAATGTTGAAAAATCTCTTAAAGATAATGTGAAATGAGCCAGAAATAAAAGTATGCTGCTGCTGCTGCTAAGTCACTTCAGTTGTGTCTGATTCTGTGCGACCCCATAGACAGCAGCCACCAGGCTTCTTTGTCCCTGGGATTCTCCAGGCAAGAAAACTGGAGTGGGTTGCCATTTCCTTCTCCAATGCATGCATG
>NW_011480991.1:3478-3812 GCF_000754665.1 Bison bison bison
AAAAGTTGGCTTAAAACTCACATTCAGAAAACTAAGATCATGGAATCTGGTCCCATCACTTCATGGCAAATAGATGGGGAAACAGTGGCAGGCTTTATTTGTGGAAGCCTCAAAATTACTGCAGATGGTGACCACAACAATGAAATTAAAAGATGCTTACTACTTGGAAGAAAAGAAATGACCAACATAGACAGCATATTAAAAAACAGAGACATTACTTTGCCAACAAAGGTCCGTCTAGTCAAGTTTTTCGTTTTTCCAGTAGTCATGTATGGATGTGAGAGTTGGACTATAAGGAAGGCTGAGCACCAAAGAATTGATGCTTTTGAACTGT
>NW_011480991.1:3912-5609 GCF_000754665.1 Bison bison bison
GGCAAAGTTTGAGGGCAGGAGGAGAAGGGGATGACAGAGGATGAGATGGTTGGATGGCATCACCCACTCAAAGAACGTGAGTTTGAGAAAACTCCGAGAGTTGGTGATGGACAGAGGCCTGTCATGCTGCAGTCTATGGCGTCACAAAGAGTCGGACATGACTGACTGAACTGAACATACCAGAAAGTAACCCATTTATTGGGCAAAAGCAAGTGAGTAGCTTGAGAGAGATGGATTTGAGAACGGATATATCATCATCCCTATGGATCAATATGGTAGTGAAAAGACAGAGGCTTGGAGACTGAAGTACATGTTTTCTTCTCTCTTCATTGTCTTCATAATTGTTCCAGTGAAAATCAATTTGCTTTCTTATTTTTCTAGCATACTGATAATCTAGACATAGTAACGTGTATCTCTCTATTCCCCAGTGCCTAGAACAATGCCTAAGCTTTCCTTTTATATGGATGATTTCGTTTATTTTGCTTTGCAATATTGTCTCTGTGGACCACTGGTCACTCAACTTAGTAGCTAAAACCCTTCTGAGATTACACAGCACTATATTATATTAATAGATGGAGATAGAAGGATTTCTGCTTTTCTATATATGCAGCCCCAGGGATATTCACATTTTACCAATAGCTCCACAATTAAATTCCACTTTACTATAAAATCAATGGCTCCAGAGCTGTAACTTGTTCACTCTCTGCTGATAAAGACAGAGAAGGCTTGTTTTTCCCCATAAAGCTGGTAAGAAGCTAGAGAAAGGTGTTTGTTGTATTGATTTTATGCTTTGTCACTCTGTGTTCTATTTACAATTGTTCAAATGAGCCTACAAAAAAGTCAGATAACATTAGGTTTTACCCTGTCCTCAGAAATCCATATAACACAGACAATTGAGATTTTTCTACTTTATAGTCAAATATTATGATGATGATTTTCTCAGATTGAATGCTATCTTGAGAACTGGCAATTCAAAGGAAACTATAGAAAACTAGCATAAAGGGAATAGCAACACATATACTTGTTGCAGGGAATTCACTTTTAGGAAGTAAGTTTTATCTAATAATTTTTAATGCTTGATTGAGAAATATTAATGTTATAATAACTAATATTGCTATTCTTTGATTTTAAGTTTTCCTAGAATTTATTTTGACAGTGGAAATTTATTACTTTAAACTTATTTTTTAAATTACAATTGAACAAAAATTCATAACATTTTTAAGTTGCCCTTTCTATTTCTTGAGTGTCTATTGAAAAAGTCTATTGGTGGCTCAGACGGTGAAAGCATCTGTCTACAATGCTGGAGACCTGGGTCAGGAAAATCCACTGGAGAAGAAAATGGCAATCCACTCCAGTTCTATTGCCTGGAAAATCCCATGGACAGAGGAGCCTGGTAGGCTACAGTCCATGGGGTCACAAAGACTTGGACACGACTGAGTGGACACGACACAATTGTATACTCAAACCAATATTCATTACCTAATACTCCCTGAAGAGTAGTAATTTCCTCCTGATAAGTCAGGTAAGAAAAAAAAACTAAGCACTAGTTAATAAGAAACAAAATTCTAACATATGCTGAAACATGGATGACACTTGAGGACATTATTTCTAGTGAAGATAAACTAGTAACAAAAGAAAAAATATTGTATGATTCCCTTATATGAGACACTTAAAGCAATCAAAATCACAGAGACAGA
>NW_011480991.1:6027-11726 GCF_000754665.1 Bison bison bison
TCCCTGTCCATCACCAACTCCAAGAGTTTACCCAAACTCATGTCCATTGAGTCGGTGATGCCATCCAACCATCTCATCCTCTGTCATCCCCTTCTCCTCCTGCCCTCAATCTTTCCCAACATCAGGGTCTTTTCAAATGAGTCAGCTCTCCGCATCAGGTAGCCAAAGTATTGGAGTTTCAGCTTCAACATCAGTCCTTCCAATGAACACCCAGGACTGATCTCCTTTAGGATGGACTGGTTGAATCTCCTTGAGTCCAAGGGACTCTCAAGAGTCTTCACCAACACCACAGTTCAAAAGCATCAATTCTTCAGTGCTCAGCTTTCTTTATAGTTCAACTCTAACATCCATACATGACTACTGAAAAAACCATAGTCTTGACTAGATAGACCTTCTTTGACAAAGTAATGTCTCTGCTTTTTAATATGCTGTCTAGGTTGGTCATAACTTTTCTCCCAAGGAGCAAGTGTTCTTTTAATTTCATGGCTGTAATTACCATCTGCAGTGAAATGTTAGTTGCATTTGACCACAATTTTAAAAATTGTGGAACAAAACAAGAACTAGTAGCACTGGGTGATAACTGTCCCACAGAGCCTTACACCAACTTATCCACTTGCACCTACCCTCTAGTGTCAGTGGATGTGCTGATCCTCATCTTTGTGAGGGCTAATTATTTGGTTGGCAAAAAATTAATTCTGTGTTTTCCATAACAGCTTACAGAAGACCCAAAAGAACTTTTTGGCCAACCCAATACTGTCATGCTTTATATTCAATCTCCACAGTTATAAAGAACCTACCTGCCGATTCAGGAGATGCAGGCATTGTGGGTTCAATCCCTGAGTCAGGAAGATCCCCTGGAGTAGGAACTAGCAACCCACTCCAGCATTCTTGCCTGGAAAATTCTATGGACAGAGGAGTCTGCGGGCTACAGTCCACAGAATCGCAAATAGACACACACTGTTTCCTTAGGGAATTTTCTATGCCAATTAACTCCTGTCATTCTATAGTTTTAATCTCTTACTACATAACATTTTTAACCTTAGTTTATAAATATGCTCAGTTCTTTTTCCTATATTACAAATATCCTCTATCCACCTTATGGTCACCCTTAGTCATGGCTTATTTTTCTCCTTGCTTTTACTGACAAGTTTCCAAAAGTAATATATACCATGCCTCCAGGACTTTTCCATTTATTCCCCAAGCCACTGTGGCAGATTCTCAGCTTTTATTGCTGGATTTCAGCTAGTTTTTTTGTTGTTGTGGTTGTTTTTTTCTTAGAGTCATTCATGTGTTCTCAGCAGCACTTGACATTTTTGATCCTTAGAAGACCCACTCAAGCAGTTCAGTACTATTGTTCATGTAACACCCAGACATGACACTAGACTCTCTTGGTTTTAGTGGTTCCAGGAAGGCTATCCAGCCTCATCTTGCTTTAGCCTATATAGTCCTTTCCAATAACTTCTATCAAATTCCATCTTTATTGGTTTTCTCTCATAGAAATCTCCTCCCTGAAGGTATCATCCACACTACTGGACTAACATGGCACTGGATTAACAAGCACTCCTGTGCTTCCAAACATGTATTACTAGCAAAAATCTGGAAAAGTTTGCCGGGAAAGTCATGCCCACATGGGCACAGCAGACTCAACATCTTTAGCTGAATTTCCCTTTGTCATTTCTTACATAAGATATTCAAAATTGAATATTCAATGTATTGATTTTCCTAACTCACTATCATTTAATCTTATGATGGAGCTAAAAATTCTATCAATATAGAAAATAATTACTATGAAACTATATGGAACTATTTGGATGTATTTTCTTAAATTTAAGAATAAATATGTTTTATATATATACAGTGAATGCTATAAATCAAACTCTGTTTTATATATATATATATATATATAATATAAATAATCACTTACCCATGACCTTAGATAACTCTCCTAACCAAGAGAACATTTATCTAGATATCTTCATGTAACAATATAATGTATTATTTCTATAGGATGTGTGCATTGTGAAGATAAATGCTACCAGTCCAGGAAAACATGGAAATCTTAGGTAATTCAACATCTAAATTTCCAACTTTCTTGTTGACTGGAATTCCTGGCCTAGAGTTTGCCCATGCTTGGATCTCCATTCCCTTCTGCTGTCTTTATGCCACTGCCCTTTCTGGGAACAGCATGATCCTGTTTGTCATCATCACCCAGCAGAGTCTCCACGAGCCCATGTACTATTTCCTGTCCATGCTGTCAGCTGCTGACTTGGGTTTGACTGTTTCTACAATGTCAACCACATTAGGTATCCTCTGGTTTGATGCAAACGAAATCAGTCTAGATATGTGCATTATCCAGATGTTTTTTCTTCATGGGTTTGCCTGCACAGAATCTGGGGTGCTGGTGGCTATGGCCTTTGACCGCTGTGTGGCCATCTGTGATCCTCTGAGGTACACTAGCATTCTCACTAATTATAGAATCATTCAGATGGGTCTCTTGATGGTTATACGCACTGTAGTATTAACTGTACCACTACTTTTGCTTCTTAAGCCCCTCAATTTTTGTGGCGGGAATGTGCTTTCCCACTCCTACTGCTATCATCCAGATGTGATTAAATTAGCATGTTCAGATACTCAGGCCAATAGCATCTGTGGATTAATTGATCTCATCCTGACCACAGGAGTAGATACACCATGCATTGTCCTGTCTTATATCTTGATCATTCACTCTGTTCTCAGTATTTCCTCCCCTCAAGAACGACACAAAGTTTTTAGCACCTGTGTCTCCCACCTTGGAGCAGTGTCTATTTTCTACATCCCCATGATTAGCTTGTCATTGGTGCATCGCTATGGGCGATCAGCCCCCAAAGTGGTCCATTCGATGATGGCCAATATGTACCTGCTTTTTCCTCCTGTGCTCAACCCCATCATCTACAGTGTAAAAACAAAGCAGATTCGCAAGGCTATACTCAGTCTTCTTCTTATGAAATAGACAGAGATAATTCAGTTTGAGAAAATCATGATAGAAGTGGCTCTCACTGTAGAAAAGCAGTTCTGGTAGGTTACTGTCTTTTGGACATTTTTTTTTTTTCTCATCTTTCCCTTTGTTCCACAAATATTTGGTAAGCATTTTTGAGTTTTCAGTCATAAAATACATATATAATATACCTTAAGAAATTTAGAGTCCAATAATAGAAGCAGAAAAATAATAATAATGACATAATTTAAGTAATGCCTATAGTAACTAACATTTATTGTCCATTTTATACTAGGCATTCTATTAACTACATTTAACATATACTACTTATTCTTCAAAACTGCTCATTGAAATGATTAATTAGATTTTAGAGGTGAAGAAACAGACAAAGACATTTAGGCCATCAAAGGCAAGACATCTAACAGAGCAGGATTGAGGCTTGAATTCACGCTTTTTGTATCTTAGATACTGTGTTCTTCACACACGTATTGTGTACTCTTCCCAAAGCAACGACAAAAATGTCACAAGATCAGAAGAAGTAACTGGGTCTTCACATCTGTGTGTCATGCATTTAAAATACTTTAATGAATTTCTAGCAGTATATTTTAGCTTTTAGTCTTTATTCATAATTAATAGTACAAAAAGTAGAAATAGATATGCCACGGCATGCAAGCCACAGGTCATTATCTAGTACTGAACAACCAATAGAAAATCTGCAAGGATTAGGGACATTAGCTAATTCATTACAGCAATTTAGAGAACTGGAGACATCATGAAGTGGCATGTAAGGACCTTTGAGGTAGAATTTGTTAACTTTCTTGTGTTCAAATGTCCTTTTGAAACCTAAGGAAATCCGTCAACCTTTTTGCAGAGAACAGTCACATATAAAAGAACTCATATTATTTTCCATAGAATGTCAGAGGATTCACAAAATGCCATGAAGGGCCTACATGACTCTCTTAGTCAAAGAACCAAAGTAAAGAATTCATAATTTTTTGGATATAAATGGTGATACACAGCTGGACTTAAAAAGTTTGGTTCCTGAAAAGAGATGCATGATGACAATATCAAGGGATGGACAGAAACTTAAAACTCAGTTGCACAAAATGGTTGAAAAATACAGAGGAAAAGGGAGATGGAAACCTGATGGGAGACCCATCAATATTATTGCTGTTGGAAAAGTGGTCCAAGATAGGAGGGATGAGCCATGAATCCCAGAAACACTGGGGGCAGCTGTGAGCTGGAGCCAACTCACACTAGTTTGCCCGAAGCCATAGTGTGCATCTCTTCTCAACTCCGCATTAATGATGCCACATTGACAGCTAGAATCACCACTGATACTATGGCATTGGTAAATACTGAAAATGAGTTTCGTTTCTTTTTTCCTAGGATTTCAGTTTGCCAGCACACCAGAGACTGGGGTCTGTCTTACATTTGGCTTTGTGAAAAGCAATAGAAATTAAAAGACAGTGCCCTTAAAATCTAATGTGTGAAATAATTATAGAGACAAAAAAGTTATAAAACAATGTATGAAGTGTTGCCATAGTTGCTAATACAAAATTATACCCCTTATGTGTGCTGCCTTCTAAGCTGAAAATGTTTCCAAAGGTAAATGGAGAAGAGTATTCTGCAAGCAATTCTGTGGAACAATGTAAGAGGTATTGTGTCACCATTTTACTCTTCATGGAAGAATACTCTCCTGAATTTTAAATTCATAGGTCCTATCTAGGCACAGCATCAAAGAATATGAAAACACAAAATATTTCCTTCTCTTTCCTTCTGATTTTTTCCCTCCATCACATTCTTCCAAGTGAATTTAGGTTACAAGATTTTCATTAGTTGCTTAAAGAACATCTTTTGCTTAAACAATATTATTTTAAGAAGAATTGATTTACAGATTTGGTTTAGAAATTCCATTGTTCTTCCTGAATTGTATACATAGGGGATTTTTGTTCTGAGAGTTCTACATGCCTGTTTCCTGCATAGAACTTCAAAAATATAGAACACACAAAAATGTTAAAGTTGAGGAACTTTCACTTTGAGATGCCCAAAGGACTACAGCATTATAAAGTGTAATCCTAGCTAAACCTGCTAAAGAAAAGATTCTATATCTCTTTGGATACTTCTGGCTGGACCTGAACGTGTGCACAACACAACACACACACACACACACACACACACACACAACACAAATGATGGGAAGGGAGAAATATATTGGGAGATTTTATGAGGTGCAAGCAGAAACTTGGATAATTTTATTTAGTTTGAGTTGTATTGGTCTACAAATTATCTAGGATACTACATATGCATGCTGCTGCTAAGTCACTTCAGTTGTGTCCAACTCTGTGTGACCTCATAGACGGCAGCCCACCAGGCTCCTCTGTCCCTGGGATTCTCCAGGCAAGAGTACTGGAGTAAGTTGCCATTTCCTTCTCCAATGCATGCATGAATGCTAAGTTACTTCAGTCGTGTCCGACTCTGTGCTACCCTATGGACAGCAGCCCACCAGGCTTCTCTGTCCATGGAATTCTCTAGGCAAGAATACTGGAGTGGGTTGCCATTTCCTTCTCCACATATACATGCTGCTGCTACTGCTGCTGCTGCTAAGTTGCTTCAGTCGTGTCCGACTCTGTGCAACCCTATGGACAGCAGCCCTCCAGGCTCCCCTGTCCCTGGGATTCTCCAGGCAAGAACACTAGAGTGGGTTGCCATTTCCCTCTCCAAT
>NW_011480991.1:11826-16351 GCF_000754665.1 Bison bison bison
ATGATGGGAAGGGAGAAATATATTGGGAGATTTTATGAGGTGCAAGCAGAAACTTGGATAATTTTATTTAGCTTGAGTTGTATTAATCTACAAATTATCTAAGATACTACATATACATGCTGCTGCTGCTACTGCTGCTGCTAAGTCACTTCAGTCGTGTCCAACTCTGTGCGACCCCATAGATGGCAGCCCACAAGTTTCCTCTGTCCCTGGGATTCTCCAAGCAAGAATACTGGAGTGAGTTGCCATTTCCTTCTCCAATGCATGCATGCATGCTAACTCACTTCAGTCATGTCTGACTCTGTGCAACCCTATGGACAGCAGCCCACCAGGCTCCTCTGTCCACGGGATTCTCTAGGCAAGAATACTGGAGTGGGTTGCCATTTCCGTCTCACATATACATGCTATTTACTGTAAATCAGTAAAGGAGGTTGGCTTGTGCTTTGCTTAGATGCAGAGTGGACTTGAGGTAAATTTACTAAATTAGCATTCTAATAAAATTCAGTACTTCAAGGAGGCCCCTTTTAAAAGATACTGAGGAGAATCTTGTAGATCAGAGTAGCTCATTCCCTAGGTCACAGGTAGAAAGAAAATAAGCTGACAAAGGAAAAAAAAGAGAGCTATGTGAATGTTAAGGCATAACATTGTTTCACTATGTTTTTCTGTACCTTACCTATGCCCTGATTCTTTCATTTATGTACATCTGTTGTGTTCTCTGTCTTTCCCTTTTTCCAATTCTGTACAGTAATTCCAATTTGATCAATTTATGGAAAAAATTAAAATTTTTCCTGCAGAAGGATGGATCTAGTTGACATCTCTCAGCCTGGAAATAAGTTGCTTGCTTATCTACTTCATTGGCCAGGATTCTAAGTAGGCTTGAATTCGAATTCTCACCATTCCGCTGATGTAAGAGGTTAACTCCACATTGAATCTTACTACTTCCCACTCTACAATATCACATTCATTCCTCTTTGGTTTTTATCTACATTGTATTCAAATTCTACCTCTTTTATGAAGCATTCTTTTTTTATTTTATTTTATTTATTTAACTTTACAATATTATATTGGTTTTGCCATATATCAAAATGAATCTGCCACAGGTATACATATGTTCCCCATCCTGAATCCTCCTCCCTCCCCATACCATCCCTCTGGGTCGTCCCAGTGCACCAGCCCCAAGCATCCAGTATCGTGCATCAAACCTGGACTGACGACGTTTCATGTATGATATTATACATATTTCAATGCCATTCTCCCAAATCATCCCACCCTCTCCCTCTCCCACAGACTCCAAAAGACTGTTCTATACATCAGTGTCTATTTTGCTGTCTCATATACAGGGTTACTGTTACCATCTTTTTAAATTCCATATATATGCGTTAATATACTGTATTGGTGTTTTTCTTTCTGGCTTACTTCACTCTGTATAATAGGCTCCAGTTTCATCCACCTCATTAGAACTGCTGACAAAAGTGGGCAAACTGCTATGAGTAGATTACATAAAGCCATAAGACCCACCCTTGAGTGTGTCCTTGAAGAGGGCCTAGAGGACATGTCGTTCAAAGGCTATTAAGGAATGACATGTGAAAATGATAGCATCACTAAGAAGTTGAGAAGTGGCTGTCCTCTGCTGACCAGGAGTGACCACTGGAGATGCAGTCATAGAGCCAGGCTCATTAATATCCATGCACATGTTAAAGCCTTGACATAACAGAGGCCAGATAGCAGTGATTAATCAGAAAAAAACAGGAGGCTGCAATTATAAGAACCCCCAACGTCTGAAGGGTAGACAAGAGAGATTAATGTCCAAGCAGTAGTGGGACATTCCTGGGACAAAATAAACAAACAACCAACAAGGGGTGAGCTAGGTAACATCTATAACAAAAACAAGACAAGAATGGATGACAAAGGGGCTAGAAGAATTGTCATACTTTGCAAGCTTGACCTTGAGTTTGGGAGAGAAGGATGGAAGAAAGTTTTGGTAGAAAAAAGCATCTTAGATGATTTGTTGCTGTTTAGATGCTAAGTCGTGCCCAACTCTTTTGCAACCACATGGACCATAGCCTGCCAGGCTCCTCTGTCCCTGGGATTTCCCAGGTAAGAATACTGGAGTGGGTAGCCATTCCCTTCTCCAGGGGATCTTCCCAACCCAGGAATTGAACTCGTGCCTCTTGCATTACAGGCAAATTCTTTACCATCTGAGCCACCAGGGCACCAGGTTGCCAAATTTTTCTTCTTGTATGAAAAGGGCTACACTCATGGAGCCACTTGACTTTGTAATTCTGTTTTACTGCTTACTTCTGAATTATAGGAATGTATTTGCTCATTTTAACATTTAATGCATATCCACTATGACCCTGCTACTACGTTATTACCTGGAGATACTTTCAAAGCAACTATTATTTCACTTAGTTGTGCGTGAAAAGCTGTGTGATAGATTCTTTAAGAGAAACACAAAGAATGAAAATTAAGGGTTACTGGATCCTCATTAAATGACATACCCATGCTCAAATAATGATTCAATTTCATTTTTAATTAAAGCATGTAAACACAGATTTGCTGTGTCGATATTCATTCTTCTGGGTTCTTTTGTGTCTGTCTTAGCATCACATTTCCTGGTGCCAGCAAGATAACCTGGGGGCAGGGAGGTAAAGCACAACAGAAGGGCACAGAAATTCCCCTGGGGTGTATTTATTCCCACTGAGTAAATTCCTGTATCAGCAAGTTTGCTTATAAAATTCTCCATTCTTAGAGGTAAATGGGTAGCCTTCATATACTTACCCCAAATAAGAGTAAGAGAAGTCTTTCCTCTTGTCTAAAGGCCAATTCAAGCAGCTGCTTTCAGATCAGAAACAGTACTTGGTTGTGTCTACAATAAAATACATCTGACGAAATAAGGCTGACTCATGAGTGATTTAGCTTAAATAAAAGGAAGATGTTTTTCAGAAGTGAAAACAACAATTTATCTAGTCTTCTGGCATTGCTACTTCAACATCTTTCTTTGTGTGCCTTCTAATTTTCCACATCTTGAAAGGTAAGGCATTCCCCCACTTACCATGGTACCTGATCTCTAGGCCCTCGGAGCTCCTGGTTATTCTTACTTCCACTGTTTTGTTGACTTCTATGGCTCTTATATCTACTCAGAAATCCCAAACCCCATATAGATGTTTTGTTCTTATCTGTTTAGTTAATCATGGCAAAAAAAAAAAAAAAGTGCTTCTTTTATGTGTGTATTTCATGACACATATAATAACAAAACCTCAAAATACAATCTTTAAATTATTTTTATTTTTTTTAAAAGTACTTTCAGTCTTTATTGAGCAAATTTTTTTTGTAGAAAGGACTAACACATTTTGATATCTTACTTCAGGAATTAACCTCAATTCTGATTTGAATTACATCTAATATTTGCTGTAATTCTTTATGTTAATAGTATCTCATTATTTTGGCCTTTCTTTTCCCATTTTTTTTTTCTTTCATAATGCTTTATGGTCTATTACCTGAATTACCTTAGGATATTTTCTTCTTCATTCTACAGGGGTTTTAACAGCTTTGATACTGATGACTGAGATGCTATTCTCTTTTTATTTTTATGCAATATTTTAAAGATTTTATACTAGCATTTTTTTTTTCTGTAGTGCAAAGGAAGATCTTTTCACACCTTTTTACCCCCAATAAACTACTCATGCAACTTGCTTCTGGATGCTGTCTCACAAATTATGATCATGTAGAGTGCAGGTTCTGACCCATTGTCCAGCTTCTAGAACCTACAGTCCCACTAACACCCATGCTACCAACACTTCTAGCTCTTTGCCACTTTGGAAAGAGAGGCAATTAAAACCTACATTCCAGAATTATGCTGTTGCCAAATTTTCTTCTGTTTTCACTTCTGCTGACAAAGATGTACTTTAGTGGATATGTAAAAATTCAACATGTCTCTACTAATGACACCCCTCACATCATCATCTTTGCCTGTTTTTCTTGAGATGAGATGTCTGGGGAAGCAAAACTCCCTAGGTCACCTTATGGTTAAATATCCTTTAAAAAGAGGTGATTTTTTTTTTTTTTTGGATACAGACTCTGGATTCCTGAATGTAGTCTGTCAAAACGGCATTAAGTGCTGTCCTATGTTTTGACTCAATTCCTGTCTATATTCCTTAGTTAGGAGCAGTTAATCACCTTCAAAAAATTCTGGATGAAGACTATCTGTCTTTAACTTTCGTGTTTCTTTAGTCTATTTGTCTTCCCCTTCATCTTTTTTTGAAAACTTAATAGAAAATTGGGAGAGACTTGTTTCAGTTAGTACTGGCTAAAAATACTTTAAAATGGAAGTCTATTCTATTCTATTTTTAAAAACAATTTATTGAAATATAGTTGTTTTACAATGTTGTGTTAGTTCCAGGTGTAGAGCAAAGTGATTTAGTTATACCTATATACATACATATACGTGTGTGTGTGTGTGTATATATATATATATATATGTATATATTATCTACATTTATATTCATATTCTTTTTTAGATTCT
>NW_011480992.1:0-704 GCF_000754665.1 Bison bison bison
AGAGTCGGACACGACTGAGCGACTTCACTTTCACTTTTCACTCTCATGCATTGGAGAGGGAAATGGCAACCCACTCCAGCGTTCTTGCCTGGAGAATCCCAGGGATGGGGGAGCCTGGTGGGCTGCCGTCTATGGGGTCATACAGAGTCAGACACGACTGAAGCGACTTAGCAGCAGCAACAGCCAGGGTGTGAGTTGGACACAGGTTACAATGCAGAACCAAGCAGACAGTTTTATACCCTCAGGCCCTGGAAGGATGTGTTCATTCTCTTCTGCCTTGGCAGAAAAATTTGAAAACCACTGTCACCCAATCCATGAATTCCCTCTAAAGCAAGCATGCTGCTTTCAGGCTATTCCTTAAAGCAAATGAATGGTTAGGTGAGAAAAATTCATATGCAGTACCACTCATTTGGAATCTTTGTTGAGAATAATTATGAGGTGGATGAAACTGGAGCCTATTATACAGAGTGAAGTAAGCCAGAAGGAAAAACATAAATACAGTATACTAACGCATATATATGGAATTTAGAAAGATGGTAACAATAACCGGGTGTACGAGACAGCAAAAGAGACACTGATGTATAGAACAGTCTTATGGACTCTGTGGGAGAGGGAGAGGGTGGGAGGATTTGGGAGAATGACATTGAAACATGTAAAATATCATGTAAGAAACGAGTTGCCAGTCCAGGTTCGATGCGCGATAC
>NW_011480992.1:959-2060 GCF_000754665.1 Bison bison bison
GTAATATCATATCTAGAGAACTATGTTGTTTTATTATTTCAAATATATGTAATAAATTAACTTAAAATTATTTGCATAGATAGATGTTCTGCAATAGCTGTGATAAATAGCTATTAAGATGTTTTTATAATTATAAAGATTATATATATACTATAAAAATATTGAAAATACAGAAAAGTATAAAGAAATACAGTGTATGATTCTAGTATTCAAAAGCAACTGCTTTTAATTAAGGTCCACATCCCTTATCTTCTTCTCAGCGTTTTGAAATTCAGAATTTTTCAGACCTTAGTGAGGTAATCCAACGTGTTAATCAAAGATTTTATGGCATCCTCAGCAGAGTGTGGGACAATGCTTTATAATCAAACACAGTAACATTTCTGCAGCAACCTGTATAAATATTTGTTCTATGAAGAATATAGACTATAACCTCATGATTGTTCCTATCAGAATTTGCTAACAAATGAGCTATAAGTATCTTTCCATCCAAGAGCCCGTTGTATTTTGGAATTGCATATAAAGGATCATGGACTTACATTTTAGCACAAACTTAGACAATTCCTAAGCACTTACTACCTTCTAGGCATCATGGGAGGAGTTTAACATGCACGGATTTGTGCTCTTCAAACTGATAGAGGTATGTTTAAAAGATTGGGGTCTTGTTCCTTCAAAAGATGCCTTATACCAAGGAAATGCTGTCCATAGGATTTGTCTATATCCACCCTACTTGTCAGGCCTTTTATAGCTTTGGCTTCAGTTTTGCCCTTGAATGTTGACTCTGGCATTCATTCACTTGGATCTGTCATCCCCTGCTGGGATGACCCTGTATTTGATCCTAACTCTGCTCCCAATTCTCTCAGGCTCAAAGGCCAGATCATGGCAAAAAAAAAAAAAAAAGCAAACCATCCTACCCTTGGTTTTGCTTTTGCAAAACTATTTTGGCCCTGACGTTTCACAGTGACCCCCCCTGCTCTACTTGGTCAAGTTAAGACAAGCATGGCCTGAAAAATGGTTGAGAAAAAAATAAAGGTGAAGGTTAAGTGCATGCAGCTTTCGTTCAAATCAAAGAGATGGCTTGAAAGGCAAGTGTCAGAAATTAAG
>NW_011480992.1:4332-7364 GCF_000754665.1 Bison bison bison
TTTCTGCCATAAGGGTGGTGTCATCTGCATATCTGAGGTTATTGATATTTCTCCCGGCAATCTTGATTCCAGCTTGTGCTTCTTCCAGCCCAGCGTTTCTCATGATGTACTCTGCACATAAGTTAAATAAGAAGCCCTGATTAAGTACCTTATACTGGTGCTGGGAGAAATATGCTGCTCACCCATTTGCTGGAAGTAAAAGAGCATGGATTTTCAATCAAACAGCACACTTACTTGACCATGAAGAGAACTGTCTGGATGGACAAGTTCATGAACAGGTGCATTTTTGTTTAGCCTATTTCCCGTGTTGTATGGTGCTTGCCAGGATGGGCAGGCTGTGATGGAGTACCACTCTGGAGAACTCTGGGAAGCCAGGAGTTGATGCAAGCAGTAGGTGCACATAGAAAGCATTCAAAGTTAAGAAGTTCATCTCTGACGTCAGATGTCCTGGATTAGAACACTGGCTCTGCCACTCACTATGTAAACTTTCTGAGCCTTATTTTGCTCAACTGCAAAATAGGAATAATAAGTACTTGCCTAGTAGGGATCTGGGGGGACTGGATGCATTATTTTTGTTGTTGTTTTTCAGTCACTAAGTCATGTCCAACTCTTTGTGGACCTCATAGACTAGATGTGTTATTACATGTAAATATTTAGAATGGTATCTGGCTTATAGTAAGACCATATAGTAATGGTAAGACCATATAGTAATGGTAAGACCATATAGTAATGGTCTTACTATAGAATGGTATCGGCTTATAATAAGCGCTAAGTGTTGGCCATTATTCCAGTTCAAGATCTGGCTTAAACTGGAAATGTGGTTCTATAGAAAAGTGACTTTAGGGGATTCCCTGGCGGTGCAATGGTTAACACTCCACACTTCATTGCACGGGGCACAGGTTTGGTCCCTATTTGGGTAACTAAGATCCCACATGCCACATGGCATGGCCAAACATTTATAAATAAATAAAAAGAAAGGTGATTTTAATTATATAAAAAGCACTTTGGGAAAAAAGCATATTGGGAAATGTTTGCCTATCACTAAGAATTCAGCCAATGAGATGACTGACATTGCCTGTGATATCCAGTGGAATTCCTATATTTATTCTACTTTTTAATGTTTATTTCCTTGGGTTTATATGTAGTTCTAGGAATCTTATTTTAATGCCTTATTTCTGTCCTGGAACTGATGAAGAGCATGTTCCCTGATTATGTCCCAGTGGAAACAGGTTTTTAAAAAAGTGCAGTAACATGCTTTGAGGAGGAAATTGATTAACCAAAGACTTCAATTGACTTGTCCATGTGAGTTTGTCATTTTAATTATTAGCTTTTTAATACTAGCAAATCAGTTAATGGCACCAAGGAAACAACTGCTGTTGTCACAGAGTAAATAATGGTATAGTCATTCTACTGTGAAGGTTATTTTTGTATCACATTTCATTGTGCTAGCCTGTCTGATTTATGGCTGTAACCACCCGACCCTGGCTCTGGCCCCTATCTGCTTACACAGTAATTTTAAGCCCGTCACTCTCCCAAAGACCCTGCCAAAGTATTTATGGGAGTCCCTGGGGGTTATCTTACATGAGCTCTGAATTAGCCAGACCACCACCACTGCTGCTGATACTGTGCCCTGGACCCTCAGTGCTGTGGCTGCTGCCTGGCCGGCCTTCTACAGCCTGCTGATTGGCCTGGCTATCAACACTTTTAAGGCTCACAGAGCAATAAGACCTTGGCAATCAACTGCAAAGTCAGAAAGGGCAGAGCTTTCTCCTTCTCGCATTATGCTCCCTTAGGGGAATCTCATGGCATGGTTATTTGGGTCCTGAGGTGTTACAAAGTTTAGTCAGCTCATTTGGCTTTTACTCACAGTCCTTATATCCCAGAGTACACATTTGCCCAGTCAGAGTAGTTGGGATGAAGAAGATTTAGGCAACAACAACGATCCTGTATTGGAAACTCTGCCTGCCCCTCATTCTCAGCCCCGCTTGCTAAATCCGATTCACTATACCTGACATGCTCCTTGGTGGATGAGTTCTTAGGGGCCTTATAATCTGTTCAGAAACATATCTTTTGCTGGGGTCTCTACCTGTTAGAAATTCAAGAAAATATATGGCTGGTATCCTTTATATGGAAGATTTTGTACCAGTGCAAATCAATTGATGTAACTGGCTTGTGAGTGGGATGATAAAGAAGGCTTCACTTAATTCCATCTGCCAGATGTAACTGAATTTTAGATATGGCCCAATTGGGACCATGGTTTTGTGTTTACATCTTTAATCTGCATTAAAGATATGAAATTGACATGGTCTGGAATGGTGTATATAATGATGGCATGTGTGTGTATGTGTGCATGTATGTGTATACCACATATTAATTTTTTTCACATATGTCCCCTCCTTCCTGAACCCCCCTCCCATCTTCCTCCCCATACCACATATTCTTTATCCATTCATCTATCAACAGACATGGGCTGCTTCCATATCTTGGCTATTATAAATAATGCTGCAATGAATATAGGACTGCATATATCTTTTCTAATTAGTATTTTCATTTTCTTTGAATAAATACCCAGGAGTAAAATTGCTGGGTTTTATGGTAGTTCTATTTTTAATTTTTGATGAACCTCCATACTGTCATTCAAAGTGCCTTCACCAATTTACAGTCCTATCAACAGTGCATGAGTGTTCTCTTTTCTTCACAATTTTGCCAATACTTGTTATTTCTTGTCTTTTTTTTTTTTTTCACAATAAGTACATTGGTACGAGATGTGAGGTGTATATCTCATTAGTTGCTTTTGTATTTACTATTTTCCTTGATGGTTAGTGATGGTGAGCATCTTTGCATGTGTCTGTTGGCCATCTGTATGTCTTCTTTGGAGAAATGTCTACTAAGCTTCTGTGCCCTACTTTTTCTTTTTTTCTTTTACTTATTTTTTTATTTGAAGGATTAATTTACTTTACTAGAATTTTCCTTGTTTTCTTGTCAAACCTCACATGAATCAACCATAGGTATACATATATCCCTCCCTTTTG
>NW_011480992.1:9704-9984 GCF_000754665.1 Bison bison bison
CATTGATCTTTTCTATTTTTTGTTTAGTTTTTAAAATTAATTTTTATTGGAATATAGTTGGTTTACAATGTTGTATTAGTTTCTGTTGTACAACACAGTAAATCAGTTATGCATATACATGCAGTCACTCTTTTATAGATTCTATTTGCATATAGGCCCTTGCAGAATATTGAGCAGAGTTCCATGAGCTTTACACTAGGTTATTATTAGTTATCTATTTTATATATAGTAGTGTGTATATGTCAATCCCAATCTCCCAGTTTATCCTTCCTCCCCTTTT
>NW_011480992.1:10545-11872 GCF_000754665.1 Bison bison bison
TCTGGCGTGCTGCAGTCCATGGTGTTGCAAAGAGTCAGATGTGACTGAGTGACTGAATAACAGCAAATGTCTTTATATTTAATGTGAGCTTCTTGTAGACAACATGTAGTTTGGTCTTATTGTTTTATCTACCCTATCAATCTCTTTATTGTAATTGATTTATTAAGATCACTGATATTTGAAGTGATATTACAATGTAAATTAATACCTATCATGTTTGTTACTGATTTCAATTCATTGTATCTGCTCTTTGTTTCTTTTTGTCTTCTATTTTTCTCTGCCTTCTTTGGTTTTCATTGAGCATTTTGTATGATTCCATTTTCTCTCCCCTCTTAGTATATCAGTTATACTTCTTCAAAAAAATTTACTAGCATTTCCAGTATACATTTACAAATAGTCTAGGCCCACTTTCAAATAACACTATGCATTTTCATAGGTAGTACAGGTATCTCTTAACAGTATAACAGAGTATTTCCAATTCCTTCCTCCTGTCTCTTATAACATTGTTGTCACTTATTTCACTTATTCATATGCTACAATATCCCAGTATATTATTGTCATTATTACTTTGAATAATTAGTTCTAATTATCTATTAGATCAATTAAGAATAATAAAAAGGATACATTTTGTTTTACTTTATTCCCTCTCTGGTGATTCCTTCCTGAGAAGACCTGAGTTTCTGATCAATATCACTTTCCTTCTCTCTGAAAAACTTCTTTAACATTTCTTTCAAGGATAGTCTACTGGTAGCAGATTCCCTCTGAGGGTCTTTTAAAGGATGAATTTGCTAAATATAAAATTCTAAGTGGATTTTTTTTCTTTCAACATTTTGAATATTTCAATCTTCTCTTTTTTTTCTTGCTTGCATGGTTTCTGAAAAGCCCAATGTAATTCCAATCCTTGTTCCTGTAGGTAAAGTGTGTTTTCCCCTCTAATTTTTTGCAAGATTTCCCCCTTGTCTTTGGTTTTCTTCAGTTTGAATATGGTATGCTGAGTTGTAGATTTTGGGGGGTATTTTTCCTACTTGTTACTTTCTGAGTTTGCTGGATCTGTGGTTTGGGGTCTGTATTAATGTTGGAAAAGTATCATCCATTATAACTTCAGTATTTCTTCTGCTCCTTTCTATTATACTTTTCCAGATGTTTACAATTTTTTGTTCTTCATTTATTCCCAAGATTCCAAATTTCCTCGCAGTATTATTTTCCTTTTATCTGAGGAAATTCCTTTAGAAATTAAGAGCAGGTCAGCTGTTCATGAATTTAGTTTCCTTTGTTTGATAATGTTTTTATTTTACTTGTACTTCTGAGGGATATTTTCACTAGATAC
>NW_011480993.1:0-583 GCF_000754665.1 Bison bison bison
CTGATAGGTGGGGTTGTGTTCCCTCCCTGTAGGCTCGCCTGAGGACAAACTATGGTAGGGGTATTGGCAGTAATGGTGACTTCCTTCAAAAGGACTTATGCCAGCACACCAAGGCTCCAGGACTGTTGTATTCAGTGCCCCTGTCAACACATGCCTCTGCTGGAGACTCCTGGAAACTCCCAGGCAAGTCTGGCTCAGCCTTTTGTGGGATCAATGCTACTTTCTCCTGGGTCCTGGTGCATACAAGATTTTGTCTGTGCACTCTAAGAGTCTGTTTTCCCAGTCCAGTGGAAATTCTATAATCAAATCCCACTGGCCTTCAAATTCCCTGTGGGTTCTCATTCCCTTTATCAGATCCCCAAGTTGGGAAATCTATTGTGGGCCCTAGAACTTTTACAACAGTGGGGGAACTTCTTTGGTAAAATTGTTCTCCAGTTTGTGGGTCGTCTGCTTGATGGCTCTATGGTGGGGCTAATGGAAAACTCCTCTAAGAGGACTTATGCCACACACCACACCTCCTAGGTCTACTGCAGATAGTGGCCCTATGCCAGTGGCAGGACACCGCTCACCCGTGCCTCCACAG
>NW_011480993.1:683-1596 GCF_000754665.1 Bison bison bison
GATTGTTCAGCAGCTAACTCCAATTTTGGTGTTCTTGCAGGAGAAGATGAGCGCACATCCATTCAATATCACAGTAACCCAAGACTATGCCCCAACAGCTAATGCAGAAGAAGTTGAAGTTGAACGGTTTATGAAGACCTACATGACCTTCTAGAACTAACACCAAAAATAGATGTCATTTTTATCACAGGTAATGGGAATGCAAAAGTAGGAGGTTAAGAGATACCTGGAGTAACAGGCAAGTTTGGTCTTGGAGTATAAAATGATGCAAGACAAAGGCTAACACAGTTTCACTATGAGAATGCACTGGTCATAGCAAAAACCCTCTTCCAACAAAAGAAGAGATGAGCCTACACATGAACATCAACAGATATTCAATACCAAAATCAGATTGACTATATTATTTGCATCCAAGGAAGGAGAAGCTCTATACAGTCAGCAAAAACAAGACTGGGAGCTGAATGTGGCTCTGATCATGAACTACTTATTGCAAAATTCAGACTTCAATTGAAGAAACTAGGGAAAACTACTAGACCATTCAGGAATGAATTAAATCAAACACCTTGTGACTAAGCAGTGGAAGTGACAAATAGATTCAAGGGGTTAGATCTAATAGAGTGCCTGAAGAACTATGGAAGGAGGTTTGTAACACTGTACAGGAGGCAGTGATAAAAACCATCCCCAAGAAACAGAAATGGAAAAAGGCAAAAGGCTTGTCTGATGAGGCCTTACAAATAGCTAAGAAAAGAATAGAAGCTAAAGGCAAAAAAGAAAAGGAAGGATATATCCATTTAAATGCAGAGTTCCAAAGAATAGCAAGGAGAGATAAGAAAGCATTCCTAAGCCATCAATACAAAGAAATACAGGAAAACAATAGAATAGGAAAAACTAGAGATCTCTTCAAGAAAATTAG
>NW_011480993.1:4557-6224 GCF_000754665.1 Bison bison bison
ATATTGTATATTAATTATAACTGTATTTTTAAAAAGCTATATATCTTGGGTGCCACATCTGGATTATTATCAAACACTCCTATGTACTTGGAGACCAAAGTTAGATACTAGAGTGGGCATCTTGATACAGGGCCTTTGGTGTAGATTTCCATCAAAGCGTGTAAAAATAATCTCTACAATTTGATTGTATAACTCCTTTTTTATGCAAAGATCTCTACTTCCTCAAAGTTGGAGCAGAGGATGGCAGAGTTTCTCATACTACATAATAATAATAATAGCAACAGCTTTTGAGTGAGTACTTACTATATATCAGTCACTATGCTAAGAGCTTTCAATCTTGCAGGCAGGTACATTAGTTTCAGTATTTCACAGAAGAGGGGACTTATGCTCAGAAAAGTTAAGGAATTTGTCCCAGGTCACACAGTTCAGAAGCAGAGTAGCTAGGATAGGAGTCAGGCACTCTGACTCCAGAGCCTATGTTCTTAAACACTGTGCTAGCACCTTTGTGCTTCTTATTCTAAGGGAGACAGAACTTGGCCCAAAGTGAGCTGAGAATTGTTAGAATGATCAGAAATGAGTATAGTGGATAGAGACTGAGACTATGCATCCCAAATCATGAAGGTAAAGGTACGTTGGAAAAACCTCCTTTGGGGAGGATGTTTGAAATTTCCTTGGATCTAGGATGATGACTTAGCTTAAATCAGGGAGATTGCTCATTTCATCCCTGTCCTAGGAAGGAAGAAAACCATATGTAGGGAGAAAGGGAAGGGTGGGACCCTAGGAGAAGTGGTTAAAATCTGCCAGGGGAATTAGCCAAAGAGCTTGTCAGTTGTATCCACAGCCTTAATCAACAATCCATCTTTATCCTTCCATATTCCCCAGGTTTTCCCACACTCCTGCCTCAAGAAGCTGAGATTAAGCAATTTAGATGCACCCCTATTTCTGTCACCAGAAAAGCCTGTTGGTGGGTGACCTTAGGGGACAGTAGCATTGGGATGAAGCCACAGGGACAGTAGTTATTTCCCAAGTCCATGGACTCTCCTCTCTCCCTTTGCTTTGCAGAGTAGGGAGCATGGTTTCTACTTAGTAACCTTGGGATGTCACTAGCATATATTCTACTTATTTGCTACAGGCCACAGCAAGTAGGGCTCACTCAATTCTAATACATTTTGCAACACAGCTAAGTGTGCAAAAATGTATCTATACCTAGAACCTATCAACTTCTGCAAATGCTCTACTGAAAATCTGTTTCCAGCTTCCAAATGTCAGCTTTATATCTTTGATATGTTAATAGCTGCCATTTAACACAATCAGTAGGCAATAATGTGGGAGGATTACTCAAGGAACAAGTCTGTTCAAAAAAGTGACTCTTTTTTGGCATTGAAGAAAACACATCATATACATCATGCTATTTATAACAATAAAACCCCATCCTCTAATCATCCATTAGTTTTCCCTAGCTTCCCACAGGAGAAGGCAATGGTACCCCACTACAGTACTCTTGCCTGGAAAATTCCATGGACGGAGGAGCCTGGTAGGCTGCAATCCATGGGGTCGCTAAGAGTCGGACACGGCTGAGCGACTTCACTTTCACTTTTCACTTTCATGCATCGGAGAAGGAAATGGCAACCCGTTCCAGTGTTCTTACCTGGAGAATCCCAGGACGG
>NW_011480993.1:9543-10386 GCF_000754665.1 Bison bison bison
TTAAAAAGGAACTTTCTCAAACTGATGATGGAAATTTATTTTTAAAAATACAGCTAATATTATACTTAAGAGTGGAAGATTGAATGTTTTCATCCTACAGTCAAAATGAACATCACTTCCATGCAACATTTGTACTGAACATTCTGACTAGAGCAACTGGGGAGAAAAGCAACAAAAAGGCATTCAGATCAGAAAGAAAAAGCAAAATTATTCATGTATGATGTGTTCATATGTAAAAAATCTTAAGAAATCCACACACAAAACAAACTCCTTTTATAACTAATTATAAATGAGTTCAGCAATGTTGCAGGATGTAAGATCAATATACAAAAACCAATTGTTTTTCTAGACACTAGTAATAAACAATCTAAAAATGAAATTAAGAAAACAATTACATATATGTACATTAGAAGGAACAAAATATTTAGGAATATATTTAATAAAAGAAGTACAATATTTGTACACTGAAAAATGCAAAACATTGTTGAAAGAAAGTAAAGAGGACCTACGTAAAGAGAAAGATGCCTCATGTTCATCAAGTGGAAGATTTAACATTGTTAAGGTAGTATTCTGCAAAATGATTTAGATTCCACTTGCTCCTTGGAAGAAAAGTTATGACCAACCTAGACAGCATGTTAAAAAGCAGAGAGACATTACTTTGCCAACAAAGGTCCGTCTAGTCATAGCTATGGTTTTTCCAGTAGTCATGTATGTATATGATAGTTGGACTATAAAGAAAGCTGAGCACTGAAGAATTGATGCTTTTGAACTCTGGTGTTAGATAAGACTCTTGGGAGTCCCTTAGACTGCAAAGACCAGTCCATTCTAAAGGAAATCAGTCCT
>NW_011480994.1:0-529 GCF_000754665.1 Bison bison bison
ACTGCAAGGAGATCCAACCTGTCCATTCTGAAGATCAGCCCTGGGATTTCTTTGGAGGGAATGATGCTAAAGTTGAAACTCCAGTACTTTGGCCACCTCATGCAAAGAGTTGACTCATTGGAAAAGACTCTGGGAGGGATTGGGGGCAGGAGGAGAAGGGGACAACAGAGGATGAGATGGTTAGATGGTATCACTGACTCGATGGAGGTGAGTCAGTGAACTCCGGGAGTTGGTGATGGACAGGGAGGCCTGGCGTGCTGCGATTCATGGGGTCGCAAAGAGTTGGACACGACTGAGCGACTAAACTGAACTGAACTGAGTCCCTTTGCTGTTCTACCTGAAACTGCCACAACATTGTTAATAGGTTATACCTCAACACAACATAGTTTAAAGTTAAAAAAAATCTATAAATAAATGCTGGAGAGTGTGTGGAGTAAAGGTAACATTTGTACACTCTTGGTGAGTGAAAGTCGCTCAATCGTGTTCAATTCTTTGAGACCCCATGGGCTATGCAGTCCATGGAATTCTC
>NW_011480994.1:4882-5283 GCF_000754665.1 Bison bison bison
ATTGTGAGTGGCATTGCATTTTTAGCTGAAATATAGTTGAGTTAAAATAATTCAGTTATGTATATATATTTCAGATTATATTCCATTATGGAATATTACAACATTTTGTATATAATTCCCTGGGTTATACAGGTTATCCTGTTACTTATTCATTCTATGTATATTAGTTTGTATTTGTTAACTTTATACTCCTAATTTGTCCTTCTCACCCTCCATCCCCTTCTCTTTTTTTAATTTTTATTTTTAACATAAATTTATTTATTTTAATTGGTGGTTACTTAATTTAAAATATTGTATTGGTTTGGCCATACATCAACAGGAATCTGCACGGGTTTACACATGTTCCCCATCCTGAACCCCCCTCCCACCTCCTTCCCCATACCATCCCTCTGGGTCATCCC
>NW_011480995.1:0-563 GCF_000754665.1 Bison bison bison
GGCTACTACTTGTTTTTCTTACATTCCAACTACATTAACTAATGCACTCCCAGGTGCACAATGGATAAGGGATATGGGAACTTGGCAGCAAGCATTGGCCCAACAATGAAGCCCTTTACCAGTACTATTTTAATAATTTTTCACCCCTTAAAGGGCTCTATGTTCATTAGAACTTTTAGAATGTTTTGGCTTCCCATGCCTTTCAAGGTTGGGGAGTTGTGAACAATCATGTGTGTTAATTGCAAGAGTATGGATAAACCTGTCAAGCAAGCTAAAATGCTAACAGAGGGGTTAGAATAGAAATATTCCTTTTATGCCCAGGAGACTTATTAATTAGAGCCCTAAGTTGATTTTCTTCAGAGAAAGGTGGTCGGGGATAGCCCCCTGCTAATGTCAGAAGAGTTGGTGAAAAACATAATATAGTAAACAGTAGACAGACAGACTTTGGTTTAGGGGTAGATGCTTGAGCAGGTCCAGGGAGTCCCTCGAGTCCTGATCTGCCTTGCCTGTCAGGTCTCTTCTGGATGACCTTGTCATGGATGGGATCTCCTGTGCTGGCTCCT
>NW_011480995.1:4213-5370 GCF_000754665.1 Bison bison bison
TGAGGCCTGAAGACATGTGGTCACCTATTGTTGTTGTTGTTTTTTTTGCCATAAAACCACTTGCAAAGGTGTGCAGATAGGCACTCCATATTCACAAGACCCATAAGGCAGTCAGTAAGAAATACCTCCTCTCACAAAATATCCTAGGGCTGGACATTGAAAAGGAATTCCAACCTGGGCAGACCTTCAAGAAGCCAATTTCGACAGGTAAGTTTCCATCACACCATTCTAAACAAGTCCCATGAAAAGTTGTCAACATCACTAAGTGTTAGAGAAATGGAAATCCAAAGTACCACAAGTTATCACCTCACACTGATCAGAGTGGTCACTGTCAAAAACTCCACAGATAGTAAGTTGTGCAGAGGGTGTGGACAAAAGGAAATGCTTCTTCACTGAAATTGAGAATGGACCTTGGTAAGAGCCACCATGGACAACAATGTGGAGGTTCCTTAAACAATGAAAAAGAGAATGAGACGGGAAGACTTGCTAACACCGTACATCAAAAGAAACTCCAAGTAATATAACGTTATGAGTGTAAGCATGGATCTTAGGAAATTCCAGAGGAATATATCAGAGGGATACACTTTGTCATCAATCGCATCAAGTACTTTTTACATGCACATCTTATAATATTGGAAAATAAACCAGAAAAAAGAAAACAGGGCTGAATAAGAAAATGGTGGCTATGAGTGCTGGAGTGGCAAGCAGTGGCTATCCGCCCATGGAGCAGCCAATAGGAGATATCCCACGTCCAAGGTCAGGAGCAGTGGCTGTGAGGAGATACCCCATGTCCAAGGTCAGGAGCGGTGGCTGTGCTTTGCTGGACTGGCTGTGAGGAGATACTCCACATCCATGGTCAGAGAAACCCCAGTAAGATGGTAGGTGCTAGAGCAGCTGTGAGGAGATACCCCATGTCCAAAGGCAAAGGAGAAGCCCCAGCAAGATGGTAGGAGGGATGAATTTTGCATTTAGAATCAAACCCCATTCCTGCCAGAGACGCTCAGAGGGCTCATACAAACTTTGTGTGCACCAGGACCCAGGGACCTCACAGAGGTCCTCACAGAGACTGAGGCAGAACTGTGTTTGAGCATCTCCTGTGGAGGTATGGGTCAGCAGTGGACTGCCACAGGGACAGGGGCTCTGGGTGCAGCAGACTT
>NW_011480995.1:9172-9651 GCF_000754665.1 Bison bison bison
TGAATAGTCATTGGAAGGACTGATGCTAAAGGTGAAACTCCAATACTTTGACCACCTGATGTGAAGAGCTGACTCATTGGAAAAGACCCTGATGCTGGGAAAGACTGAAGGTGGGAGGAGAACGAGATGACAGCAGATGAGATGGTTGGATGGCATGACTGACTCAGTGTACATGAATGAGTTTGAGTAAACTCTGGGAATTAGTGATGGACAGGGAGGCCTGGTGTGCTGCAGTCCATGGGGTCGCAAAGCATCTGACACAACTGAGCTGAGGAAAACTGGACCTAATTAACCTCAAAGGCATTTGAGAAGCAATGGAAACCCAACAAAGACAACCCTCAGAATAGGAAAAATATTGGCAGACAAAGATACCTACAAGGGGTTTGTTTCCAATACACAGTTTGTGCAGCTCCATCCAAAATAGAAACAACCTCCCCCACCCCCTTAAAAATTGGGCTATGTAGAAAAGGATATTTTTT